>NW_008795018.1:5245614-5248557 GCF_000699145.1 Aptenodytes forsteri
TGGGGTGCCCCCCCCCCCCGTGTACTGGGGGCCTGTGCCCGGAGCGGCTTGTGCTCGTCGCGGGGAGCAGCTCTCGGACCCTCTTAGCGGCCCGGCGGAGAGGGGCGCCCCCCGGCCCCGCTCCCGAGGCAAGCCGCCCGCCGGCGGAGCCGTGAGCCTCCCAAGGGGCCTGCGGGGGCCGGTGGGCCTGAGCAGCGGCGGGGTCCGGCAGAGGCTGCGCTGCGGCCTGCCTGCCTCCCCTTCTCCTGACTGCCTTTCCCCGAGGCCTGCCTCGGCTGGGTGTCGGCGATAGCAAATGCCAGGAGGCCTGGGACTTGCCGGTAGTTTTATTGTTTTGAATTACATTGCGTTCCTTTTCAGCAAGGAAGATAAGATGGAAAAAGTGGAGTTAAAGTAGGGTAAATACACACATAAGGCTTGAACCTGGGTATTCATGTTTTCTAGTCAGTCCTAATTGTTGGGCACACCATATCTGTTTTGGAACAATGTGTTTCAATGAGTTGTGCTTTTCAAATACCAAGTGCAAACTCTGTATCTCATTTGCTGCCTAGAGGTGTTTTGGCACTGTTGTCTGGAAGTTGATTTTTTTTTTTTTAATTGATCAAAGTAATTCTCTTATTAGTCAACATTTAGTCTTTTTTTTTTACTTACAAGTCTTTCACCAAAACAAAAACTCAATGCTAACTACCAAAACACAAAGCAACTTACTTTGGTTGTAATTGAGGAAAAACTGCTCAAATTACCAGAAGCATTGTTATTTCCAATGGCATTTTGGGGATATTTCTATTCTGCTGTTTAACTTAGTGGTTCTCCTGGATTGTGATTTCATGTATGACTAAGTTGTAAAAGATTAAAACAGATGTCATATGGTTTAGAATAGAATAAACTATTTCAGTTGGAAGGGACCTACAGCGATCATCAAGTCCAACTGCCTGAGCAATTCAGGGCTGACCAAAAGCTAAAGCATGTTGTTAAGGGCATTGTCCAAATGCCTCTTAAACACTGACAGCCTTGGGGCATCAACCACCTCTTTAGGAAGCTTGTTCCGGTGTTTGACCACCCTTTTAGTAAAGAAATGCTTCCTAATGTCCAGTCTAAACCTCCCCTGGTGCAGCTTTGAGCCATTCCATTTTTCCTATCACTGGGTAGGAGGGAGAAGAGATCAGCACCTCCCTCTCCACTCCCCCAGCTGTAGAGAGCAATGAGGTACCCTCTCAGCCTCCTTTCCTCCAAACTAGACAAGCCCAAAGTCCTTACCTGCTCCTTATAGAACACTTCTTCCAGCCCTTTCACTGGCTTTGTTGCCCTCCTCTGGACGCATTCAAGGACCTTCACATCCTTCTTAAATTGTGGGGCCCAGAACTGCACACAGTGCTCCAGGTGAAGCTGCACCAATGCTGAATGCAGCGGGATAATCACCTCTTTTGACCAGCTGGCTATACTGTGTTTATCTAGCTTTTACAGCGTTACTTTGTGATAATACTAACCAAATTGAGAAAATCAGTGTCTTTAGGTCTGTTTCAAAAATACTGTTCTAAGCGGTTCCAGAGTGCACAGTCCTGTGATTCTGACTATCAGTGAATTGAAAGAATCATAACTATTTATGCTAATTTTCATAACATTAGCGTATTTAAAGGGCAGTTTTGACTGTAACTTAGAACTTACCCCCCTCCTCTTCCATACTTATTCCTCTCAGAAAAGGAGAAAGCTTTCTGTAAAAGTAATTTTTATTTTCATAGGGTTTTTTTCTTGCTTTCTATTGCCTATTCAAAATTTTATCACACAGTTTTCAATTGTTAGTTGTTTTACAACTTTGTTAGTTGAGTGAGTGCCGTTGGTAAATGGCTTTAAGGTTTTGGCAGTACAAATGTGAGGTGCCTCTGAAACGATCTGTTATTCCGCAGTGCTTGGCTCTCTCCTTGGGGGCATGTACTTTTGAATGGCTATAAACACTTGTTACTCTTGCAATACTGCAGGGTGTGAGCCAAAGACAGAGACTGAAAGACGATCGGGCAAGTAGTGCGCTGATTATCAGGTCCACTGGAATTTTGCCTTGACCTAGTTGCATTGGAAAGGGTAGTATGGAAGAGGGGGAAATAAATGCATATACTCTTGAGGAATATGAGGTGGAGTGGAAAAAGAAATAATGCTTCGGAAATCTTGTTTAGCTAAATGTTCATGCACTTTAAAAAAATAAAAAATAACAGATATCCATGCTTTTAACTGTTTTGCTGTTGCTTTCATGCTTACGACTTTTCTCATATTATTAGTAGATCTTAAAGTTATTTACTAGACATATGAGTAAGCCTTCAGTGGTATTTAATGTAGTATATTTCTGACTACACTTGACTACACTGGTGGTTAAATCGTGTTCTGTACCAAAAATTGGTTGCCAGTGTTGCTGTCACCTCATGTCAAAATGGTATGTTTTCTAGTACAAACACGAAGCTGAGTTTATACGTTAAAATCTGTCCCCACTTAAACTGCAGAAGCACTGCTTGGCGTTTCAAACCAAGTAAGAAACTGTTGTTCTTTCATAGTTGCGAATCTGCTAGCTTGTAAGATACTGCCTGTACTGGTTGGATTTTACTATAACTTTCTTAAATCTTTAAAGATAAGAGTTAATATAGACATTTATGAGAATTTCTGCAATTAGTTTTTATTTTTTATGATTCTGAATACAAAGTAAAGTTATTTTTCAAGTAAAGCAGTAATGGTGTAGTTAATATAATATAGTAGTAGTAATATATATATTTTTTTCCACTAGGTATTGTAAGAGAGTCATCTGTTGTAAAATTGCCTGGAAATTTGTAATGTTTGCCTTTTAAGCTTGTTTCAGTATAGCAATTACGTTTTTATCCACTTTTGAAAGATGAAGTTACCCTGCCTAGGAAATGTAACAGCTAAAGCTGAGAATCTCTTTTTTTTTTTTTTTTTTTTTGT
>NW_008795018.1:5248656-5254522 GCF_000699145.1 Aptenodytes forsteri
ATTTTTTTTTTTTTTTTTTTTTTTTTTGGTGGTGGTGTTTCATGAAAATGGATAAAAGACCCCTGTAGTCTGTGTGCAGACTTGTAGTTTTTCTGAAGAGATGTCCTTGCAGCTGTCTTTAAAAGTATGGATTTTTTGAGGCTAGTTCTTTCATTACGCACTACACTGTACCTTGGAATGAGGTATTGGCTCCTACTTTAGAGATGAGATAAGGTATGTTTATATTACGTTGCAGTGAAAAAGATACTCTGTCTTGGAACAGAAGTTCTGTGTTAACTTTTTATTTAATTACCAGACACTTATGAGGAGGAAGGCTAAGGGGCGGAGAAAATTACGTTTTTGTATTGTTATAGTTACATTCATGAATTTTGGAACCAGTTTTCCAGCGTTCCCATTAAAATACAGACCTTAATGGAACCTGAGTTATTGAATCCAGTTTTCTTAGTAGAAGTGAAGTCCAGAAGGACTGCAGAATACATCCTCCTTATGTAAACAATAAATCGCAGAACACCTCTCACTGGCTTGCAACAGAATTTTTTGGTTTTTTTGGAAGTCTCCCAGGTGGCATTTCACAAGAGAATATGACAAGCCAGGACCTCTTCAGTGTCCTAGATCTTTGCAGAACTTGGGAATTTATTACATGGAAATGCCTATACATTGTCAAAAATGGACAATATGCCATGTCCTACAGCAGGTTTAGCCTGTGGTCCCACAGATCTCTGGTTTGGTGCCTGATTGATCTCTGAATGTGGGAAAGCAAGACATGCAAACTAAAGAATTTCTTAGTACGGATAAATGTACATGTGAGTTCCTTGTCAAGTAGTACAGATTTTCTTATTGCAGTGTGTGATGCCATAAAAATTAGTAAGTCTGCGGCAAAAATATATAGTCTTGTAAAACTTCACATATTTTGAAGATTATGTAAACAATGTTCCGACTATGAACAGCCATTCCCAGAGATGAATAGGAATTGGAATTGTACTGGTTGTTTGGAAACAAAAGAATACTGCTTAGTAATGCATGAGAAAACCCTTATATCAGTGTCATTTTGGTTTTATGTACTTTGTAAGTGAAAACTATATAGTTGGTGTATACCAAACTTTTAAACTGAGTTTTAGGTATTTCAGCAAGTAATGCGCTGCATACTGGATAACTTGAGATTTAAGGTTGGTGTGTTCAAACTTGTTCTCCTGTAGGACTAATCATGTGATGTGGTCCAAGCTCTAAAGCACAAGCAGGTACGTGCCCGGAAACGCAGGGAAGTGCTCACAGGGGTGAATCGTAACACCTCTTTCTAAGAGTACAGCAGGAATTTGGCAAAGTGGTCAGTTCCAGGATCCCGCAAGATGATCTGCTTTTCCTACATGTTCTTTTGCTGTTCCACTGAAACGTCTTTGGAAAGCTCAGGTGAAATTGGTCCCTATGTACAGAGCAAGCCCAGGCTGGATACAAGATGTTCCTTAGACACAGGGATAACACAGTGATTCACAGGAGAGATGCATCTGTTTTGGGGTTCTTGATACTCCTTTTGTGATGTACGCCATTTTGTGAAGTTTGGTTGGTGCCGTGAAATCTCAAAGTGCCAGTACAAAACAAAATGCCGCATCATTGCATTTTTTGTTTGTTCAGGTATGTGCTTTACTGGATGGTCTGATTGGCTTGCATTCTTGCTGGATCACGAATAATGGGTAGTTAGAACCTGAATACTTTGTCATTTTCACTCTGAGGAGCAGAAAAGGTCCAGCATTTTACCTTCTGTTAAGGGAAACAAGCCCAAGAAACTAATACAGATGCTTTTTTTTTTTTAACTTTTTTTTTTAAAGAAGATGCTAGGTGGTAACAAATTACTGATACCAGATGGAATTGTCCCAACTTTTACAAGAAACTGATTTAGGGCTATAATTAATAGTTTAAAAAGGTACAAAGAAGGATAGCTAAAATAAGGAGATGGAAGGATGTAGGGGACTAATATCTTTGAAACCCCTCAATTTGCAGAAGAGAAAACTGAAGGGAGAGAACTTAGTGAGGTTTATGTAATCTGCAGGCAGTACATAAGATGAAAGTAGAACTCTTACTCACCAAATCCTGCAAGTTTATTGCTCACTGAATGCTGCAACACTAGAATTAGAGAGCACTTACCAAAGCTAGTAGCAGACTGGTTTGAAAATGGGTAAAATATTTGACCAAGGACCTCAACCAATTCCTTATTTGCCAAGGATAAAAGGTTATCCTGTGGATTAGTACAGTTGGTTAAAAGATGAGAAACTAGATAAATCAATGATTGCTTCATGATGGAAAAATGTTACCAGTAGATTTCTGCTGGGATCTAGGGGTTCATCATATTGAAAAATAATCTTAAGGAATGATAGTGTTGTGGCACCATAGCAGTTTGTTGATACATGAGGATTGGTAAAATCTAATCTGATGGGGTAGTTGCAGCAAAATCTTATGATACCATGGCCCAGTGCTTTCACATACAAATGTAGTTTGGTTTTGGTGAATGCCAAATGATGCTCATGCAGGGGAAAATAATGCAAACCTATCTACTCAGGGATGAGCTCTAAATTTGCTAATGTTACTTACTCAGAAAAGGGCAGTGGTTGGAAAGCTGTTGGGAATTGTTCACAAAGAATAAAATAATTGTTAGGACATTATGTATGTCAATGGTGTGTCCAAATCATTAACAGTGTGCATTGATGTAATCACCCTGGCACAGCAAAGGTTTCATAGACAGTGAAAGAGTGGATGAGAGGTGTGGAAGATCCTCTGTGCTGGAAAGATGAAGATCTTCAGTCTGGAAAACAGAACAATAAGAGGAGAGGTGATAGAGGTCTATAAAATCCGTAGATCATGACTAAAAAGCAAGAATAGCTACTTTTTTTAAGACAAGAATTGGGCTACCCAGTGAATTAAACCTGCTACCTGATGAAAACTAAAGTAGCTTTTCAAGCAATGTGTAATTAAATTGTGGAACTTAATTGCCACATGATATTGTAGGGCAGAAAAATGTAAGTGGGTTAAAATTGTAATTAGACAAAGTCAGGTAGGGATAGATGCACCAAATACTGAACTTTACAGTGGAGTTGGACTACCAGCTCTAAAACGGCTGAAAGTTAGGAATTATTCCAGATACTTCTAGATATTTGCTGTGTTTTACATTCTTTACCTGAACCATCTGCTTCTGTCCACCCTTGGAAAAAAGGGAACTGTGTTAGATAGACCTAGACTGCATAAGTAAAAGCAACGTTTATGTTCTTATTTTCAAGTTGTAGATAAGTGTCTTCACACTGTAGTTCTGCTGAAGAAGGGATTTTCTCCTCTTGATTGGAGGTGGGGGAAGAGGGAGTGGGAATTTGAAGAGAAACGAATAGGACTGTTGGAAACAGGACAGAGAGAAAAGACAAAGCAAGTGTGACAGTTCCCTATGCACTCAGTCTCAGCTGTGATTTCCACTGCCTTACTGTGGCTCAGCCTCCAGGTTTTCCTTAGTTGCTGGGAGAGACTTTTCCTTCTCTTGTCTTGTTATGCCAGATCTCAGATTGATTTATGCATCATCTTTGGGGACACAGACTTCACCTGCTGGTTTCTCTGAATGATCTCCTAGGAAGCTGAAGCACTAGTATGAGATGTCCTTGATTTATAAAATTGTTGCAACTTAGAGGGAAGATATTGCTACTCTGAACCCTTTACTCAACAAAGGGAAAAAAAAAAGAGAGGAAAAAAAGCTTAGTCTACTTGCAACACATCTAAGGCTGAGAGTCCTTTAAATTGTTACAGAACTTTTTTTAACAACCACCTTTTCAATGGCCTTAGTTTTCTTGATATAGTGCATCTCAGGTTGGTTCTCTCCAACCAATAAGTTCTGCAGGAGTGTGTAGGCTTTCTGTAGCTAGTCTCCTTTTGGGAGTCCTTGGAGATTTCAAAGGTATTTAGTCTTGTTTCAGAAGTTATTTCCTTAGCCTTACAATTCATAGGCTTTGCCGTCTTTGAGATGCAAATTCCTTATTAGGACAGGTGTCACTTAATGTGTTTGACTCAATGATGTAGTAGTTTCCTTCTTTCTGCCCCTTTTTGTCCCCATGGTCTTTGACTGACCTTGTATTGAACAGTGCACATTATCTCTGAGATGGAGATGTCTGCTGAGTTTCATAATATTTTCTATCAATTTGTTTATTGGTAAGCTAATTGATATCATCACCTAAACATGGTGAATGGGTGGAGGTTGTTACGCGATTGTGATTGAACACTTCGGGCTGATTTACCTCTTCCCTCCCACAAATTTTGCTTCTAAAGATACTGTAAGCGGAGCATGTAAAAAGGTGATTTTGGTAGGGATTTGAGAGAAGGACTTCAGCAGCATGCAATAGCAGCATGCTTGATTATTATTTGCCCTTTCCAACAAACCCAAATGAACTTGCCAATAGAAGAGTGAGTTAATAAAAGCAGCAGGGTGTTTAGGAAGTATACATTTTCCTGACGGTCAGTATCTCTTACAATTTGAGCAAAAGTAAAAGTAGGTGTATTTTAAACTTGTGTGTTCCTGGAGATTTAAATTATTAGTCAGAAAGGCTGTACCTTCTAGAAAGTGGAAATTTGAGGCATTTGGAGTAGATGTTGGATATAGATGAACCAGGTCTAAGGAGAAAGCCCTTTGCAAAGACTTTGCATTCTGAAATCATGTTATGAGACTCTTGAGCAGATGGTTTTTCTCTCTTCAGTCTCTGTGTGCTCACACTCCTCAGACCCTGAATCCCTGAGCAGCAAGCTGGTGGGAGGGTAGCTGGTGATTTTGGAGTGAGGTGCTGTTGTCATTCATACTGATAACAAGCTGATATTCAGTAGGTTTTTATATGTGCATATTTTACATAAGTGTTACTGCTGGATAAAATACAGCTTAATGTAAATAATACATGTAGGAGTACGTAGAAGTATGAAGTTGTCCCGAAGCTTAACTTAGAATTACGCTTAGAAACATTGGATTTTAAATATCCTATACATTGGTTAATTTTTTAATAGATTGCTTATTCTGTGATAGTCATAATAATATAATTAAAATAAATTTAAGACTGATTGTCCAAGCTGTTCATATTGTTCATATTTTCAGGAGTAGTACATTTTCTACTACTTTAGAGCAAAAGGAGGATATTTAATTCTAATAACAATAATTCTAATACAGCTGACAGAAAGAAGGAAAGGCTTTTCTGGGGGATGAATGGTATGTGAATGTTTCTCATCACATTTTATGTACTTAATGTAACGCATAGCTGTGAGCTGTCAGAATTTAAGACGACTGGACAGCTCTAGGACTGATGTACAACCTTTGAGAGAGCTGCTTCACACATTTAAGGAAAAAGAAAGTTACTGGTTTAAATAATCTTTGTAAGATTAGTAATTAATTGAAGCATGATGGGCATTCTCACATTGGCATCATTTTGCGCTCTTCACTTTGAGAAAGGTAGCACAGGTACTAGAAATGGGAGTGATGGCCTTAACTGACAGCAAGCGAATACTTACTCTGAGTCAGAGAACAGACTGCTGAAATCGCTTCTTTGACAGAGTGCACATGTCGGGGGAGCGTGGTCAAGACTGGCTGCTTCTTTCCTGTTGTTTGTCTCATAGTGCTCCAGGAACGGCTAGGAGCTTCTTTTGCTGTATCATGCCTGAAAAAGAGCTGTTGAGGAAAGCCAGAGGAGGAAAAGCCATGTGTGTTCAGACAGCTTCAAGATACTCTCAGTGGCGTGGCAGCTGTGTCTTTGGCATGGCCCCAGCCTTAGAATATTTGTGTTCGGTTTAACGCTTTAGGGTGGCTGCCAACATTTTCCTGGGGAAATGTGAGTAAGAAACAGTATTCACAGCTTGTACCTGA
>NW_008795018.1:5254674-5280395 GCF_000699145.1 Aptenodytes forsteri
AAAAAAGACAGCTAGACTTGTGGGCGGGGGGGGGGGGGGGGGGGGAAAGAATTTCATTAGATGAAGAAAAAAGAAAACCCTCATTGTTGTGACTTTAGTATGTCGAATTGCTGTGGCCTGTTATGAATCATGGAGTAGCAAATCTTCTCAAGGAGCAAAACATGCAAGAGCTCTTGTCCAATGCTTTCTGACTGCAGGGGCTGTTTCTAGCATCTGCTGTATTACAGCAGTGCTGCTTGGTGAAAGCTTATCTTATCAAAGTTTGGAGTTAGTGAGGTTATCTTAGGCACATCTCTGTGTGTTACCTGGAAAAGTTTGACATTTTTGCATCACAGCTATTACTGCCGGATAACAGTGTGTGTACTTATCACTAAATCTCTTCTATTAAGTGGTTGTAGAGACTCATGTTAACATTTTTTTTGCAATCTGCTGAAGTTTCACTCTGTTACATTCTTTTACTGTTGTAAAATACAGTATGTTGTTATCTTGATATTTAAATACTTATATAGATGTAAATCAGGATATACCATTAAAACACGGGCTAAAAGCATATGCTATCCAGGACCCTTACCAAGTGCATTAATAACATTATTTTCCCATTTTATGAAGATATGAAATCACTTATTTAGCTCTGATATTGATGGCAGTATACTGAATGGGGAAAATACAGCTTTCAACAGCTAGATCATCTTGTTATGTAGTATTGCTTGCTAGAACAATAGAAATAGAAATAGAAATTACCATTTATTATGGAAGCACATTTACACTTCTTTCTTTTGGTTGATGTTACCTTAATTACTGTTAGGGTCATTGTACAGTGGGAGTGGGGGAGACTTTAAAAGGCATCAGGGCAGTTAAGTTTACTAGGAGGTTCCAAGTATGTACATTTTTATTTGCTAAACTGTGATCCTGTATCCAAGACAGTTTTAAATACAAAGCAGAGATGCTGAATTCTCAATTACTTTCTAGAATGGTAACACTAATGAAGCATTACACTTTTCAACTTCTTAGAACACTTTCTGTTTTATAGTTGAAATTACTTGCAAGTGCTAAGGTTTTAATTTAACTGTTATTTGGAAGAGAGTGCGAGGGGACAAAAGTCCGTGAAGGAGCTGAAGAGAAGGTGGATGATTTTCAAGGGTCTGGTTCTGACTGCAGAGTAGTGATTTCTGAATGAGGCGTATTTTGTGTTGAAGTGATGAGCTGCTCAGGAATGCTGAGAGGATCCTTATGTAAAAAATATGATCCATCAAGCTGCTTTTCTTTCAAAACTGATTGTATAATGAGCACAGTCATGATTCTTGGTTTTAAAAACTTTTTCAGGGTTGTGTTTTTTAATTCAGATAAAATATACATGTACATCTGTGTAATACACATAAAATTATTGATAGACTTGAGAGTTGCCGTTCAGCTAGTCTAAGAAACCTGTTGGAGTTCTGCCTTGTGGCCAGTACTTGCCAAATTCCTCTGCAACTTTTCACTTGAGTGCTATCTGCAATGTTTTATCTATTTTTGATACAAAATTATATCAAATTTGTTTGTAACTATGAAAAGCAGAGTAAATGAAGGAAGTGGATGCATCAATGTGTATACTTAGTATTTTAAGCTAAACCAGTTTGGGTTTGTTTAATAGTTAAAATTGTTTTTGAATATGTAGCATATAATGATTTCAAACCATTTTTGTGTCCTTAAATAAAGTATGTAACAATTTTAATTTATTTATTTTTTAATGACTGATGAAGTCTCTCACTGTCAAATTGGCCTGAAACTTTTCTTGCATACATTTCAGCATTTCCTTTTGAAGAATTGGCTAAACTGGAGAAAACCACTGTGGAATGAGCAAATGAGGAAACAAGAAATTGGAGTGTTTTTTATGCTTGAGGTGTTGAGTTTTGTTAATCCACCAAGTTTTCAACCTTGACCTATTACAGAAATTCATGATTGATGCATATGATGATCTTGGACACTTAGGCAAAAAGATTGTCTGTTATGTGGTTTTTGAGATGGAAAAAGATTTCCTTGGACAATGCTGCTAAAGGTTTACCAGTATGTAATTTTCTCTAAATTTGGGAACGGGGAAGGGAAGGGAAGAGGAAACATCTCTCTAATCATTTTCATTACTCACTGTCTCTTCTGTTTTCTTAGTTTACATTTCAGTTCCTAACCTAACCATGTTGCCATATGATAATAACATGAAGAAATGGAAAAAGTCTAGAATAGTAATTGCTGTTATGTTCTAGCTATGATCATATTTTCTTCATGCTATAGCATTAGAGAGATGAACTTAGTGCTTTATAACTGCGGAATTCCACTCTTAAATGTTTTCCAGTTTCTTCTTTAGGTTTGAGTTTGTAATTTTATTTTTTTTGTTTTCTGTGCAGAATAATTAGTGTTCCATTGTTGTTTGATTCTCAAGTTAATAACACAATTTTTATCTTCCAATCACAGTTAGTAATAACTGACTTCCCCCCTTCTCCTCCCTCCCCCCTCCCCAGTTACTGGCTGACCAGAAAAAAGTAATTTTCTGTCAGATGAAACGTATCTGTGGCTGACTTAGGGAGGAAAGGAAGTGAAAGCTTGAGTTAGAGTATCATTGAAAAAAAAAAAAAACAAAACACGGAGAATAAAGACCGTGTGTTGCTCTCCTGTTATGCATTGGCTGGCTGGGAGGTTAGATGAATCTCTTGAGTGTTAGAGCCCTTAATTTAAATCCTTCCTTTTCCTGAGCCTGCAATGCTAAAATATTAAATTGAAAATATTAATTAAACCAGAGCATATGAAAATAAAGCCTAGTAGTGAAGGAACTACTTGGACACCTGATTTTTACCCGTTATTTCAAAGAATGTTTGAGTAAACCATACGAAAAGGGAACATCATTTGATGTCTCACTGTGTTTCTTTTTTGTGCTTTGTTTATAGCGGTAGCGGTGAAGTGCAACGCAGGTTTTCTCTTGTGCAAACTGGTCTTTTAATTCTTACGAACTTTGAAAAAGTTTTTACTCTAGTAAAACTTTGCTGCTATAGCTACAAGCATTTTAATAAAAAATACTATCAAGAAAAGTACACTCCTGGTTGCATGTTCAAACTGCACTTACGGATACCTAACTTGGTTTTGCAGTAGTTTGGCTGATCACCTTCATACTTCTTACAGACCTATACTTGTCTGTAGGTCAGTGGTTGAATGAGACTTCTGTAGCTCATGTGCAGCTGATGAGCTGCAACTTGGAAATAATTCTTGGAAGCTCTTTAACAGATGCAGTAGTGTTTTTTAGTTTTAGAAATATATGAGTCTCTGTAGCTGTAGAGCTTTTCAAATTAATTGTAAACACGTCTTAGTTTTAGTGCGTGTTCTTTTACATTGCACGAGTGTGCATGCCTTTACACTTCTTATTTTGAGTGGGTTTTTTTGTAAATATGCTGTAAATCTAGTTTTAAAGGTCTGTAGAAATGGCTATTTTTAGCATAAAGTAGAATAAAAAGAAACCTCCTGCCACTTCTGCAGGGTTGAAAATAACTTTTCCCTATGCAGAAAAATTGCTATGCTGAGTTAAAATTTTGCAATAACAGTAATAAAGATGTGTGTATTTTAAGCATTGATGACCACAGCTGTAAAAGAAATTTTCTTCTGCTTGGCATTTTCAGTTAGAACATATTCTTCTTTGTTTCAGTAGTGAGTACTCCTCTCTCATCCTTGTCTTCTGAGCAGGCTGTAACTTCTTTGTCTGTTTGTTTTTGTCAATTTTGATAGCGTGGGTTGTCTTCAAAAGTTAACGTTTTTTTAGTTGGGGCACTAGAACCAATTCTGTAAGAACAGTACCCACTACAGCAGCTATTCTTGGGGACTTTGTGTTGGTGATAAAATTCTGGTTTAAATATTTCAAATAAAACTGAAGGCATTTGCTTAGCATCTTGCTGTGTGAGTCAGCAGACACTGGGGATGTTAAGCATCTATTATTTCCGAAATGAATACAAAGTGTCTTGAAGCAGAAGTAGTCCAGGTCTTTGACACTGGTATGGAAGACATGCTTTAATAACAAAATACCAATTAATAATATTTCCAAGTTTCATTTGGTAGTTTTATGGTTCAGTGCTGTTTCTGTGTTGTAATAAAGTGAGATTTTAAAGCTTGAATTGAGAAATACTAATCGTCTCCTTCATGAGTACAGTTGATAAGCTAAATAAGGTGATTAAAAATGGTCAAATTTATATTTGTTACTTATATGTGTGAATATTATATGTTACGTATTCCAGTCTCAATAAGTCAACTTTTAAGTATCCTTACTGGAAAAAAATGCACAAAATATGCCTTTGAGAAACCATTTTTGGGAATTAATTCTCATAAAGATGCTAGGTTTTGCTTTGAGATACTCAAAACATCATTTAAAAAAAAAGTTCGCTTGGACGACTTCTGGAGGAGCCATCCCAGTCCCAGCCCTTGCTCAAAGCAGGGCTAACTCTGAAGTTAGATCAGCTTGCTGAAGGCCTTGTCTAGTTGAGCTTTGAATGTCTTCAAGGTGTCCTGCTCCAGTGCTTAGCCACTCTTTGGGAAAATTTTTCTCTCCCTTACGTCCAGTTGCGATTTCCCATGTTTCAGCCTGTCTCTCTTGCACTTTATCATTGCACTCCACACCTCTCAGAATTGGTTTTGTCTCCTTAAACCATCTCCAGATAGTGGGGGCGGGGGGAAGGGAATGAGTGCCTCCTTTGGTCTGCTCTTCTTCAGGCTGAACAAACTTCACAAACCAAATGGCGCTCTCAGCTTCTCCTCCTATGAGATGGGCTCCAGCCCCCGAAACATTGTAATGGCCCGTCTTCAGTTTGTCGGTCTTCTCTCGTAATGGGGACCCACAAAACTGGACACGATATTTTAGATGTGGCTTTGTACTGGGAGGAGGGGAATAATCAGGTCTCTTGATTTGCTGGCTACAATCTTGCTAATGCAGCCCAGTATGTTGTTAGTCTCTATCACTGTGCAGGCACACTGGTTTGTGTTCAAATTGTTCTTCACCATGAACCCACAGAGCTGCTTTTTGTCCAGCCACTTCCCAACCTCAATGGTTGCAAGGGGTATGGCTCGGTGCTTACCTTTGAGCTCTGTGATGTTCCTTTTGGCCAAGGAACTGCTATGGTGGTGCTTCTTACATAGTTCAGTTTTTACTAGCATGTCATCTCCTGTACCCTCCCTCCCCAAAAGAAAAATTAAAATTAGTTCTGTTTTTCTTGATGAAAAGTTCTGCATCTCTTAAACTATAAAGTGGTTATGTTAGTTTAATTTTGACATGCTTATGCTAGCACAAGCTATGCTGATGTGTAGTGAAAAAACTAATGTAGTACTACATTATAGAAAATGTGATATATAGAAAGTAAGTACTTAATATGAACCATTACTAGAATGCATTTTTTGGTCTGGCAGCTACTTAAACTTCTGATTTCTCAAATTTATGAACTGGAGACTAACACGAAAGATGAAAGATCTCTTCATTTTATGCGGAAGTGGTATTTTGAGTTAACTTCGCTACAGAGCCAAGAAACTGAAATCATTCTATTCCCCGTGCACATCTTTCCTTGCTCAGTCTCTACAGTGGATGATCTTGCGCTGTCCTTTGCTGTGTTGATCAAAGTCTCTGTCCCAGTTCTGTGTCTCTAATCAAGTCCAATAACTGATGTCTGTAGAGAAGCCTGAGAGTGAGACAAATATGCAGAGATGATGTCTTGGAATCTTTCTCCAGCTTTTAACTATTGTTTTTTCAGCAATTTCCTCAGCTCGACATTTCCTTTCTATTAAATAGACTTCTGATTAATTTCTTCTGCATGGATCTGTGCAGTTGTTTTTTGAACCTGTGTAAAATTTTAGCAGCCACAGAATAGTGAATACCAACTTTATAAGCTGTATGATGCACCCTTTTTCTAAGTTTGCTGAATTTCCCACTTGCTAATTTAGAGACAGTGAATAACCAATCCCTTTTTATCTCTTTAATGTCACTTGCGACCATATAGATATGTTAAAACCCTTCTTCAGTCTTTTTCATGGTGAAGAAGCCTATTCTGTGTAGTTAATCTTCAAAAGAAAGGTGTTCTGCATGTTTGATCTGCTTTGTTACTGTTAAATAAAGAAGGGCAGACAGAAGATCCTGAAAGGAGGGAGAGTTTAGGAAAAGAAGTGATATGATGAAGACAAGGAGGAAGAGGAAAATGAAGGGAAATACCTTGTAGATATGTATCATTCAATCTCTGTCATTATAGAGGAAAGTACCAAATGACTGAGAAAATGTGGTGTGATGCAGGTGTGGTATTATTCAACCCCCTGCCCCAAGTTAATTATCATGCATTCTTTTTAGCTTAATAAGCTGTTAAATTACATGCAAGTTTCAAAATTGCAAGAGTGTGGCCTTTGGGTGGTGCCTTTTAGCCCTTCATGTACTTGTGAGTTTGGGTAGAAGAGCGAGTTTAAGAGCGTGAAGAGTCATTTGTAGTTGCAAGAGGTAGGGCTTGCTTTGCACAGGCTTCTGTGAGACTTGGTGACTGGATGTGGGTGTGTTCCTATGTCATTAAGCATGCAGAATAAAAAGGTTTAGCTTCATCATGCCGTCTCTCTCTGTGAAGATGATACACCTGTTTTATTACTTGGCAGATGAAGAGTGTCATCGGTTACTACTACTCAGCTGAGAGGTGGTTATTTCTTGAGATGTCTTATCTCAGCTGGTTCTTGCTTGTCTGCCTGCATCCACTGGAGTCCTGACCCCATCATATACTGTGAATTATATTTTTCTACGGAATGCAGGTGTATATTTCACTCTGTACTGTTTAGCTTAATATTACTTCCTAAATGGTGTGACGCACACTTGATTTCACTGTTTCTTAATTGGCATATTAGGGCATAAACTTTAAGTAACTTGCATTAAAGAAACTTAAGTAGTCTGGTTTTGAGTCATAGCATCATATGATTACTTGACTCTATTGATGGAATGAAAAACAAGCTGAAAAGAAGCTTTTGAGAGCTATGGAAATCTGAAATGTGTGGTTGTCTTCAGGCTTGTGCCCTCCACTCCTAAAACTAAACTCATTATTGTAAACTTTCCCCTTTGACTCCTGCTGCAGTGCCCTCAGTGCTCTCTAATGCCTGTGTACTATCATGCCTTCATTTCCTTCTCGTGGTCTGTCCTACCCCAGAACACGTTTGGCTTCCTCTCACGTCCCTCTCTGTTTGGCAAGCACCAGCATGTGTTATGGCTGGTTTGGAGCTAGGCGAGTGCTTCAATTGACCACTTGATTGCTGCTGCTCGAAATGGATGAGAGCCAAGTTCTGTTTCCCTTTTCTACAATGCAACTGCTAATTTGTATGTCTTGCTTCTACCCGGCAGCCGATTTCTGTGAAACTTAGGGGAACTCAGCGTCTTTGAGACCTCTGTTTCTCTGTCAAATTTGGCTGAAATTGGCCTGCGTGATTAGAATTCATTGGTATGACAGGGCTGCTGGACAGACTGCATAATATATAATCATTGTTTTCAAAGGGTGATTGAATTTAACTGCATTTTAAAAACTTTTGGATTTGTTTGCTGAAACAAAAATGAAGAAACTAGACTTCATGTGAATTGGTTTATCTATTTAATCTGTGAAGTGTTTGCTTTTTCCAAGTATTGAATACAAAAGGAGGGAGGAGAAATTTGGCAAAAGTGTCCATCTCTTCCTTATGCTTGTTAATTCAGCAGCTAGAGTGTTTCAGTATAAGTGAAAGGGATACCAGCTCAGGCCCTGGGGATTTGAACCATGTATTCTGCCTCCTGCGGGAGAGTGCTTTGTCTGTGAATCCGTAATACACACTGTGGTGAAATAGTCTTTCTTCTTTGATGCCATTCCACATTTTATAAATAATCAAACTTTCTTTAGAGTTGCCTCAGCATCTCGGGCAAATTACCCCTTAGGCTTGGTGAGTCAGTCTGGTGGGTTTTTTTTGTGTTTTTTTTTTTTGTTTGTTTTTTTTTTTTCTCCTTTGTCTCTCTGTGTATTTTAACATTTGGAGCAACTTCAACAGAAGGAATCAACCAAGGCTCGGATACGTAGCCCTGAAACTGTGGAGAGATGCTAATGTTCGTGCAGTGCTATGATTTGAATTCTAATTTTTGTGCACCGTGTTATTTGTTGTACAATTATTCACTGCAGTTATTCTTTACTAGGAAAATGTGCAGCTGCGGTAAAGTGTTTTTAATCCCTTCATGTCTTTAGAAGCAGAAACAAAGCTCATCATTCAAGACCGGTTGGAAGTGACCATTTGCTGAAAGACTTGTGAGGTAGATAAAATTTCAACAGGTGCAGAAAGGATCTTATCAGAATTTGTCCAAAATAAAAATGGCTGAGAGGGTTGTTCTTCTCTTGTGATTTAGTTTATAGGATTGTATGGTTATTGGCAGATAATTATCCTGCACAGCATAAGAGAGTAATTTTTGAAGAAGATTCTCTTCATAGAAAACGGACGTTTCGGTGAATCTTATCTTGATTTGAGGCACTGTCTTCAAAATAAGGAAGACGATGGTCCTAAGCGTTGCTTTGCAAATTTTACTTTTTTCCCCACTCTGTGATGAGGCACCATGACTTGTCCTAACTCTAAGTTAGTCATGTTGTTCCCTTCTCCCTGGGAATCAGAAAGCAGAAGTTGTGAATTTAACTTATTTATCCTGACGTGTTAGTTTTGCTCGCTACCACCTCCTCCCTTACCTGGCAGAGATCAAGAGCAGGTGTGTACTAAGGTGTTTAGCTTTTAATACTTCAGATGGAAGGAGACTGGAATTTAACTGTCTGTGAAACTTGTAAGGAAAACAGGACCTGAAGTCGGCAAGGGGGGAAGTATTAATGAAGGATGACAGAATTGCAGGTAATTCTAAGTTTCAATTAATCTGCAATACACTAAATAGATAACAAGAACATGGGTCTACTGTTACCGTGTTTCCACATTTGCTAACATATTAACTCCAGTCAAATAACTCTAAAGCAAGAAGAGAAAAAAAACAAAAAAAGAGGAGAAAAGGAGAGAAAAGCATTTAAAAGCAGCAAGTTATCTGACAAAATGGCTATCATACTAGTTACCTGTTTATGACAAAAAAGACAGACTTCATGTTGCTCCATTCTTTCTGGATATCCTTTCTGAATACTGCTGAAAGAACGTCAGACTGTAGAAAACCAAGTGGTCTCGGTTGAAGTGATAGTAAAAAAAAAAAAGCAGAGAGAAGTTTACTTATTTAGTAATTTTTTTCTGGCTTTGTTCTTCATCCTTATATTTCACTTCTGGCACCCTTTTTTGTCTGAGTCTTTTGGATTTCTTCGTACTGAAACTTGCAGTTTTCAGTCATATGAGCAGTTTAAAGAGATTTTTTTGGTCAAGGGAAAGCTGCAGTGTGTAAATGCGGCTGATGGCTGGAGCTGAACACCTCAAGTCTTAGTGCCTGTACAACACCCCTGTACACCCTGTGGCTCGCTCACAAATTAGCCCATCTCACCTCACTTGTAAACATAGGTGGAGCTGTGAATACACTTGTACTTAACGTTGTATAAGTTTTGATGATATGTTGTCAGTGTTGCCTCTAGAAGATGGAGCTGGAGTTCAGTTAATTCAGACCCATTAAAATTTTCAGCCTTACGAGCAGAATGCATCAATTTAATTCATATCAAGAATACTTTGTGATGTGTGTGTTACTATACAGTTTACTGTGAGGTGAGACTTCACACTGAAGTTTGTGACTGCAGTTGTTAGCATGGAGATCAGGAGTTATATCTATCCATCAATCAAACTTCAGAGGAGATACGGGTGTGTGATTACACATGTGAAGTTAGGCAAAATGCATAGTACAGGGTTTGTACTGGCTGTGGAAGAATGAGATGATGGCTGGTTCAGGAAAGAGTCTGTGAGTAAAAAGGGAGTTCTTTGATCAAATTTGTATGGACAGAACAACTTTATGAGATCAGCACTGTGAATCATATGGCTATTTGACCAGTCTTCCTGAAAGCCAAATTTTCTGTTGTCATACCATTAACTTCTCTTAACTTCTCAGGAGTAAATAGTGTAATAGTCTCGCCAAGTACAGGCAGTGACTCCTGATCTTTCAAAGAGTTATCAGTAATGTCAAAGAGATGGGTATAGTCATGTTTGTGGAGAGGGATGTGAAAATGGTCTCATGAGGAACATATTTTTTTTATTTTATTTTTGAGCAGACATTGGCTAGATCCTTAAATCTGTAAAGACAAAATAAATAGTTGGCTATAAAGGATAAGCATAGTCTGAGTGTACAGCAAGACAGAAGCCCTTACTGAGTTGTTTAGGTAGGCATTTACAGCTTGTCAGTGGAATATAGAGAGGGGAAAAGGGAAATGCCTTCTATTTAAACTCTTTAGTTGATTATATCAAAAATATTCTCCTGTGTTCAGTCTGAATTAAAGAGCTGTGCTGTATCAAAAATATTTCTGAATCTTTAAGGTCATGAGGAAATTTTGTAGCATGTATATCTGACATCATGACATTAATAAAATACATGTTGCCAGAATAGAGAAATGTCAAGCCAGATGCCAAGTTGCTTTGTCTGAGCATACTTACCAAAGTACTCTTTACCTGCCTCCCCGTAGATGTTATTGAGTCTCTCTGTAACACTTTGTTGACTATCTCCTTATTTTTGGACAGTGATTGAGAGAAGACTGCTTTGCATCAGATAGAGAAGGCTGCAAAGTGAAAAGGTGGGAATTCTGACTAGGGATGGAAGCAGAACGATGAGGAAAGCCTGGAGTCAGGATTTTCAGAAGTGCAGAGCTTATGACTCGTACATTCATATACATACCTCTATATTCGTATGAAAATGCTAACTACTCAGACAAAAAAAAGTGTAGTTGTTTCAAGCAGGGCATTCAAAGTTAATGCTTGTCTTTTTGACGCTTTTAATTAAAATCTAAGTGTGCTTAATTCCATATTGTGAAAGGAGGGTAATGTCATCTCACCTTACAGAAGCCCTTGAAGGCAGGTTTAATTATTTCATGTTGTTCACTTGGATACTCTGATGACAATATCCTAACAACAATAACAAAAAAAAAAAATCTTAAGGGTGGCATAATTTTGTATTTAGTGTGGACTGCACATGGTACCTAAGAGTGACTGCATATTATGGTATTGCCTATGCCTGAAGTGGTGTCTGTAAATAGACATAAAAAGACTGTTTATGAAACTTCAGTTTGATATTTAATGTTTGTATTTTCTCTCTCTTCTGGCATTTGAAACCTTAGTGTGTCTTTAATATAATTTTTGTATAGTAATACATAGGTTTTGAAAGCAATCTGTAGATTTTCAATATATCCCATCGGATAAGTTAGAGAGCTTTTTTTTTCTATTCCTGAATTTTCTATCTACATGTGGAAGTATGGTTATAAAATCAACTTGAGAAAATAGTGAGAGGCAGTGCAAGATGGAAGATTTTTTTTTTTTGTGGTGCTCATAGGATGAAACAGAGTAGAGATTGTAAGATTTTGCATTATTACTACTGTTAACTGGCTGCATACCACTTGTGGCGAATTAGTTACACAAAGTAGAAATTTAGGTTGGTGTCTCTCTTCAGCGAAAAAATAATAGCAATTTTTTTCTGAAAACAGACACCTGCATTAGCAGACATTCAGAGGTATTAAATTATGTGCATTACTTGCTTGTCATGGGTTTATTTCTCTAATGTTGAGGCAGTCATTTACTTTGTGATGGTAAAACACTCTAGACTGGGCTATGCAAGCAGTTTATGGCTATAGCTGTGCTGTTGTATGTGAGAGTTGCAGTGCCGTGTGTGCTTGGAGATGGTGATTTCCAGAAGGGACGTCATTCAGTCATCCCGACTTACACTGTCTCCCTTCTGCACGCTTCTGGAATCTATTGCAGCAGCCATTGGTGCTGTAGGTGTAAAAGTAACTTAGTGTTTGAAGTAGCAGTTTCCTTGAAATCATATGGATCAGTCTATATCATTTTTGTGAGCCAGTAAGTTCAATCATCGGTGGAGGATGGTAAAATGATTCGTTGACTTCTTGGGCAAGTACTCTACAAGGCTGACTGTGTAGTAGCTGTTTCTATCTTCCTATTAGAGAAAAGAGTAGGAAGCATAAGCGTAGCCCTTCCTAAGAAGGACTTTTTCTTTGATATTCAGGAAACCAGGGGATTTCTTGGGATTCTCAGATTTTGGTTATGTATATACATATTTTTAATTGTTATTTCTGAGGAGAGAATTTTCTTTTCCCTAGTGTTATGATTCTGCCTATTTTGTAAAGGCTTTATGTTGTTTTCTGACATACTGAAAGGCTATCTGGCAGTTGCGTTTAAATATTGGGTAAATCCTAGCCTGTGCTTCGGAAAGCATAGCTCTTGTCTTGATGCCTGTTGTCAAGAATGTGTAGTCTAGGAGTTATGCTCCAACAAGAGAGAAAAGTTTAATTCTCTGTCCAAATTTAGTTGTCTAAAATTTAGATGGCTGTGTTGAGCTAGTTACTCTTAAGTCTCCATTAAATGTACAGAAATAATTACCTCCAGAAAGCCGTTCATCTCTTTCTAAGCTAGGTGTCCAAGATAAGAAAGATAAATTGCTGTGGTGATCACAAATGGAGCAGAGTGACTCGTTCGGATTCAAATATCCAGCTTACCCTCTGCAGTGAGGGTCACTGAATCTCACCAGAACTGTTCAGATGGCACTAGTTCAGTTGCAGATTGCTTCTTCCTGTTTCTAGCTGTGGAAATAGATAAATACACATATATATTTTAAGTGTAAGTCGGCCCTCGCTGCGTGCCTTTGAGGCTCTGGAGGTTTGGATGAGTTACCGCTGTTTTCTTTACCTTTTGGTTCTGGAGGCCCTGTTGAGAGGGTCAGTGGTAGTTCACAAAATGTTTCTTTTCACCTGAGCCATTTTTAAAGGAGTATTTGTTTTCTGAGTTGTTTAGCCATGGTTAAGATGGATGTATAATACAGTCCAGTGATTTTTATTTTTTTTTCTTTTACCATGGTAGACAATATTAATTGTTTTTGCTTTTTAATTATGTTTTTAATTATAGCAACAGATGTAATAAATCAGTGTATATAAAATAAATGTGCTTTTTCTTGTGCCTTTTCCTGGAGGACGTGGAGGAAGATAACAGAGGAAGGAGAGTGTTTTTGTGCGTGTGTGATCTTTGCAGTATTTCTGAACACGAGGTATAATAACTGCGTTGTTTCAAATGTTTAGTTGTTGATTAAAAAGACTCCAAATTTACTCATCAAAATACCCACTTTTTGTCTCTGGATGCTTCCTACCTCAAATTCAATTTTCCCTTCAGTGCTTTTGTGAGGTAGAGAAATGTTGTTATCACTCTTTTTGCGGATGGCAGCTGTGGCAAAGGTTTTGCATTTTTATTGTAAGCGAAGAGGGCAGCGTGCCCGTGTGAGCCAAGTGCCAAGTCCTGTAGGCGTGAGGGCTCAGTTACGTTACCTACAGGCAGATGTCTAATGCCGGTTGAGACTAAGGGCTCGCAGGTATGACATACAACTTACAGGAGCCTGGTATGCATCTGAGCTGGAAGCTGATGGTGTCTCAGATAGTACTCTAGGTACCTTAATGGAGAGCTCTTTAAATTGACCACATGAAGATTTCAAGATCCCTGTTACTGGAATACCTTAATTTTCGGCATATTCTTGTAGCATTTGAATGCTCCGGTTCCCTGGGGAAAATAAAATCTTCAGTCTGAACTGAAAATTTTTGCATGATTTCTTCATTACCATTAGCTGGTAAATGAATTTCTTTTTAAAGTAGAAAACTTCTAAAGCTATTTATAGGAAAAAAAAACATAACTTTTTTTACAAACATAGGCTTTTCTCATTTGTAAAAACCATGCAACATGCCCTGTTACAATTCTTGTGTGTTTTGACTTAAAGGATGACCGCTTGGTGCCAAATTTTTTGTAGCTCACTATGCTGTGAGTTGTTATGAGTGATGTTACACTGTTAATATAGTTGCAGATAAGTAAGAATATTTAATTGTAAATTAAATAAATACTTGCATTAGCGTATTGCAGTTCATTTTTACTGCTTAGATTTTGATATTTTTCATTTCTTTCCTGTAGTTTTGGAAGACAATATAAGACTGAACTAAATGTGAAAGTTTCACTTCTAATTAAGCAGGCATAATTGTACTGGTAAACCTTCTGGATGTGTTTACACGGTCGAAGTTTGTAGAGAAAAGGTATGCTGTGGTTGTGACTACCTCAGAAAATGCTAATGGTGCTAGGAATGATGCTACAGAACCTTAAATTCATAAATCCTGAGAAATTGTAAGTCAACTGTATTATATTGCGGCAAATACTTTGGTGTAGTTCCTATCTGAACCTCTGTATGGGGAAATATAAAACAGCAATTCCAAAACTTAGGGTTGTTATCTGAACTGGGGTTGTGACAGGTGGAAGCAGGGTCACAACAATAACCACAAATCTTTTTTTTGTCAATTCTGTAATAGTTTTCAACCAATGCTCTGAATTATCTCAGCTGTAATTGTAGAAAAATTAATTGGATTTCATATTGAGTATTGGGTGTGAAGCTGAAAGTTATAGTTAGTAGTATTAAAATATCAGAGAAGCATTAGAGTCCGAGAAATGTAGTTGTTCGGAGCTTTTGAAAGCTGCTCTGGTGCTGGGACACCCATTTGTGTCTCTTCCCCATACCCCAGAATATTTCCAGAGGAACTCAGGTGAACATTAAGAGTTGACTTTTTAATTAAATTTCCAAAAAATTTTTCTTTTCTTGCTAAGAAATATTTAAGGTTTTACAGTTTCTGCATTTTGAGGCATCAAGGTTGTTGTATACTGTACACCTCTGCCTAAAGAGGGGACTATTTCTTATGTACTGTCATTGAAAATTCTCCTTCCTGGCTGTCAATAACAGTAAGGGCCTTTTGCTATGTAGTCATTTCTCCTCATTTTGGATCCATCCCAGTGTAAGTTCTGAGCAGAAAGGAGCTCTGTTTTTTTCTTCATCCTGCATAATTTTTACTTTTTTAATGCTCTGTAACCTTATATTTTGTTATCATCCAGAAATAGATTTTTTTTTTTTTTTTCACTTTACTCTTTTCAGTAATAATGGTAGCCATCATGGATGTGTCTTCTTGTTGAGAGGAATGAACTGTAGAAAGGAACGAAGTTTCTTCAACAACAGTTACAGTAACCTGTAAATGGTTGGAGGGGATCAGCTGTTTGTACTCTTGGCTTCCAATTCAGGGATCAGTGTGTTACTGTCAACCCAAAGACATTTTTGAAAATTGTGAAGGAAGCTACTAGCTGCTTAATTTAATTGCTTGTTGTGACTTAATTTGTTTGCAGTAGCCATTAACTGTTGTTTCATTGGTTGTTTGTAGTCTGCAGCTAGTGTACGCGAAACAACGTTATAGGAGGATAAAGGTAAGATACCTTTAGAAGTACTGTGAGAATCTTTTTTGGAAACAGGTGATCTGTGTAAAAACAAATGCTACAATATACGCATCGCTGTCAAGTGGATTCTTTGAAGGTGTTTGTTTTTTGGTTTTTGTTTGGTTTGTTTTTTTTTTAAATCTACAGTAGTGTTACTGTAGCTGATGGGCCAAGGAAAAAGGAAGCAAGGTTTTTAGGAAGAGGTAATGAATTTGGAAAAAGTAAACAACCTTTTGGGCTCAGAATCCTTTCAGTTTTTAACAATGAGCAAAATGTGAGGTAAACACAGATCAACGTAGATATACTTTTTCTGGATCAGAAGCTAAATTTTTATACTTCAGATCTCTTGAGGGGGGGGCGGGGGGGAGGGAATTTAGCACCCAGTAGACAGAGGGAGGAAAAGGTGGGAAGCAGGGGCACTCTTTCCCTGAAGATCATGCCTGTGACTCTGAGGTGGGTTATTTGATTTAAGAAAAAGGTCTTTCTTGGTGTCTGGGAGTTTTGCTTATTGATTGTTTGAACTCCTTCTGTGGTGCAGTAGCTTAGTTTTGTCTGGGAAATTTTTCTCTATATGTTGGGCCTCTCAAACGTGAATACTCCTCTGCTTAGTGTGTTTTGGCTTTAGGAATCTGAAAAATCTTCTGTGTAAAATTGGGAAATTGTGTTCTGAAATGTTTTGCCATGATGTGATGTTATCTTGTACTTATCAGAAAGAGAAAAACATCAGTATACAGGTGCCTATCTCCAGCAATGCAAAGCTGTTGCAGAATGCTAAAAATTAACTTGCTTTTAGTTTATTCCCTTCCTGTTTTAGTAGAACGAGAATAGGAATAGCCCTTTGCTCTAACACAGCTTGGGCTAACAAGTGAACATTTTTCTTCATGGGCTGTAAGAGGGCAGGTAGAACCAGTATATTTCATACATCTTGATAAAAAGCTTGACAAATGTACTTTAAGGTTGTGAAGCCCCTGTACTTCCAGTAAAAAAGTCACCTCTTGGGAGTTTGTAGGGACTGGGATTGGGGAAAGGTGCTGGATTGTCTAACAAGCTTACAAAAGTGTTTTTGTACAAGCTAAGGTATTTTATAGCACAAATACACTGCTTTGTTAAATGAAGGAAGGGAATGGATTTACCTTTTGTAGCTAAAGGTGGTTGTACCTGCTTGAGCTAACTGCAAGCTGCTCTTTTGATGGCAAAGCACGCCACATCTCCATAGAAAGGATTGGGTCTGCCACTGGGAGGTTCCAGATAATCTTTGCCCTGAATTTCACTACTACAGATAGGCATAGGTTCCTTTTTTTTCCCCCCAGGAAAGATCTATTAATTCTTCTCCGTTGTACTGGTGCAGCCACCTGAATTTGTCATAGCAAGAATTTTGCTGTAAGATGCTGCCAGCAACTAGTTGGCTGCCGTCCCACAACAACAATAGCCCACATCCAAGTTCTGATGCCAAATCATGTGTAGGTTAACCTTTATAACCCATCTCAAATCAGCGCGCACTGTCTCTGGGGAACAAATCTGGCCTATTTATAGGAATACTCTGCCTCTATTAGATAGCTTGCATGCAAACTATGCAATTAATGCCTTTAGCAGTTGTTGCTGAGAAGCTTCCCCACTGTGAAGCAATGTCTGTGAGAAACTACTCTTGTAGAAAGTAAATCCTCTTTTCACCTTAAGATTCCACGTGACTGAGTCATTGAATATGGAAGTATCAGTAAGGTGTCTATCGCTGAAATAGTGTCATGTGCAGGAACAAGTTACAGTTCATGTCTGTTCACTTTCATCTGACATACGATGTGAATGGCAACTAGCAACATTTAAGCGAAAGATGATGTGACCTGTGATCCAGGATGTCATGCGAGGACTGTAAACACCGCAAGGCGTACTGTAAGCTGACATCCGTTAAATTTCAGATGCCATACTTGAATGCTAGCACCTAATATAGTGTAATGGTCCAGCCACTAGCAATTAGCACAGAGGGAAAATTTAAGTGACCAGGTCTTCTCCAAAATCTGAACAGTCTGTTGAGAGAGAAGTTGGTAAATATTTTGTGGTTTTATTTTTCTTCTTTCTCTAAACTTGCTTTAATTAGGGGTGAGAAATAGGCTTTTCTTTCCAGAAGATAATTCTTTATCTTCCCCTATAATGAAGTAGTGTCACAAGGAACAGGTTAAGGTGTAGGGGTCTTGTTGTATGAAGTACTCCTCCTTTCTCATTTTATGTCTTTGATCTATTAATCTGGATTGTCTCCATCCAGGATTAGGTTAAAATTGTTGGCATATAGTTGGGTAACAAGATTACCTCCAAAATGCCTGCTTTTCGCTATATGTAAAATTGAATGATTCACACTTCACACTTCTGTAAATGTGGTAGCAGAAAAACACCGGTAGAAAGGATTCATGGGCTTTAGCCATTGTTACTGCTTCTTTAGATTTTTTCCTGTAAAAATGAGAATCTTAAAACAATCGGGCTAACATTGTGTTCTGTAAACAGTTTAATAATTTTTCAGTGTTTTTATAAACAAACGTAATAGGATGACAAGCAACCACAAACAGAAATTAAGAAACAAGGCATGACAAGTTTTGACAAGGAAAAAGTGGTACTGTCTTCTATCTTCAATGAAGCTTTTGGGGTTTTTTCAGGTACTTAAGAGAAAACGTAGTTTATATACAGCAGACACAGTTGCTTCTAAGATGGGGGATTACTTACTGTATGAGACAATATCTAACCTGAAGGGTTGCAAGCACTTCAGCAGCAAGTCTTTAGAATTTAAAATGAACTTTGAAAAGGGTGCAGAATGGAAGGGAAATAAAGGCAATGTCTTTCAACAGGTTTAATGCAGATTATTTTGTGGGTGTAAGTAGGATTAGTCACCTGCATATCATAGGGTTCATAAGAATCAGTTCTGCAGAAAAATATTTTGAGGGTTTTTTCTATTTTGTTATACACCATACAGAGTATGGTGCAGTATCATGCTGTTGAATGGGGTATAGAAAGCAACTGTTTTGGTTGTTAATTAAATATGGTGTTTGTAAGATACCTGAAAATGTTCCTTCACTTTGGTCAGCGCTGTAAGGCATTAGCTGGAGTTAGTGTCCATTTTGGGTACAGCACTGTATGAAAGATGTGTGGGTGGGGGGGAAGGGAAGAGAGAAAAAGAAGTCTAAGTAGAGAACTAGAAAACAACATGGCCTTTTAGGGAAAGGCTAAAAGAGTTGGGGTAGTTTAGTTTAAAAAGAGAAGCCTAAGAAATTCAAGTCTTCAAATATTTAAAAACTATGCTCTCTTCTCATAGCTGTCTATAATACTTTAAGGGCAGTAATGATCAAGGTGTGGTCAAGAAACGTGCACCTGACTTCTACACCTACTTCTGCACCTACCTCTACAAAGTATATTTGGGTAAATTTATTTTGCTTGTAGGATTAATGTGTGACCAATACTGAAAAGAATAATAGTGTTGAGTAGATAAATTACTATGTGATTTATAGGCTAGCACATAAATCCCGTGTATGTGAGTGTAATAATACTGCAGTAACATGGAGAACGGTGTACTTCAAGGAAACGTATTTATATCGTGGATCTTTTCTCTTCTCTGAGAATATTGTGAACTGCCCATTTGAAAGCTGTCTTGTCATATCTCAGTTGTAAAGCCCTGGTATCTTACATGCCTTCTTGCATATTATTGCATGAGATCACCTTACTTTTTTCTGCAGTCCTTCAGTTTGAGAGTAAGAACTGTTTAGATCCATGGGGAGGAGGAAGATAGGGAAGGGGAAGAAATAGAAATGAACCCTTCCCCCATTAAAAGTGCTATGTATGCTTATCTTACGGCTTCAGTTATTTTAGATAAATGAGGAAACACATCATCCTTGTGGGTTAATTGAAAATATCAACAAATAATGGCTATACTTACAATGTCACTACTTGAAGACAAAATGAACAAAACAAAAAGAGGCAGGCTAGAAAGGAGAGCATTTACAGAGATCTTTGCCATTGTAACTGTCATTGGTAAGGTGAAGTCTCAAAACGTCTAATAAGGTTTTGCAGAAGTCTTTATCCAATGCTGATGATAAACTCAGTTACTTTCCCACTATTAGCTTTGAGGTTCAGAAGACTAAAATAAGAACATTGATTTTGATCATTAGGAAGTATTTCTAAAAACAATTCATGGACTTCAGCAATAACAAATACTTCAATGATTATTTTATGAGGAAAAAAAATCGGTGATTAACTCATGTTTGTATTTATGTTGGAGCTGCTTTTCCTTTGTCTGGATTTTGGTATGGTTAATGGAATTTACTTTTTGCTGCCATGCCTCGTGTTTCAAGTTTTTAAATGTTTCATTTTGTTTTGGCAGAGAACTAATTGTTGTCTGACTGTAGACTTGGCTTTTCTATGCAGTGGAATGACAGAAGCATCACAGCCTCACTTTGTACCTTGCAATGATAATTTATTATAAACACTATAATTGCTGTATTTACCTTCATTTTATAAGTTGGAAAAACGTGGTTATAAATTACATGAATTTAGAAGGCAGTAATATCAGTTTGAGTGCAGGAGGAAAAGAGAAACAGTATTAAATTGATTAAAAAAATGAACTAACCAAGGTGGTTCTGGAACTACATATTGACAAATATATGCTTATGAAGATGTAACCCAAAATTTGGCAGCAAGATTATGACTTAATTCATGCTATTTTACGCCCAATCAAGTCTTTTTTTATGTTATTTTTATGTCATCGGGTTACTGCTGGTAATACTTCATTACTCGATAGCCTTACTATCATCTTTCTCCGCATCCTAATTCTAATCCTACCTTTCTTTTGTGCCTGTCTTGAATAAGTGAATGGTTTCTGTGGGTGAAGGGTTTGTGTATGGTCAAGTGTTTCAGTGCTGACGTCCAATTAGAGACATCAAAGATGGTGATTTTAGGGGTGCTCTGTGTCACCAAACTGCAGACTTCTATCATTTAGTCAACTAAGTGCTGGTGGGATCTTAACTTTGGATGACTGATGGTGTTGGTAGACTGGAATTAATTGCTATGTTCCCGCCAGATATTGAGCAAAGCAACCTTAAAAAATCCAGCCAAATAAAATCTCTAAATATCAGTTGCAAAATTACATTCAGATTCTTAAAAGTGGTTATATAACACTTAGAACTTGTAGTTGTGACTGATTTTTTTGGGAAAAAAACAAATCGATATCAGTAACACAAAGACTCAATTGCTTACATTTATCTATGTGATAGTTTCTTACAGATCTGTTTCAGTATTGGAGGCATTATTGATTCTCAACTCCTTCCCAAGTCATTAGTTGATGAAAATACGTACTAAGTTCCTGTACAGTAAATTACCACTTCATTAGTTGTGTTGCATACACTCAGAGCTGGTCTCGGTTAATTCTTGTCTGGCTTTTTATAGAAAGCTGAGCTCTGTAATCTGTCATGTAATCAGCTTGGTTACACAGAGGCCACATAGGTATCAACTGTTTGCCGTATGTCTTATAAATGTTAGTAAATTAGGACATTATGGTACAATTCTTTTATAACTTTTGAAGGCATATGCCTTGAACTTATGCTGAGGCAGCAGTACCAGATAGAGTACTTCATGCCCTCAGAAAGATGGAAAACCTACCACGCAGAAGTATTAGAGGCATTCTGAACTGGCGTTTAGTATCTTTATCTGTCTTTACCAGTATCAGCAACTGACTTTAAATTTCTCTTGTACTTAAATGTCAAATGTGTATGTTAATTAAGTTATTTGCTAAAGGATTGCCAAATCAATTTATAGAAGCTAAATAGCTTTTGTTCCAAGGTATGAAAGAAAACAACCAACCAAACAAAACACTGACCTAAAGGGCTGACAGTAACATCTGTGAAATTGTGCCATAATTCCAGTTAAATTTAAAACCATGGAAATAAAAGTAAATATACATTATATATGTATATAAAACTAACATGGAAATATGAGTAAAATGCCTTAACTGAAGGCAGCATAATTTTAGGTTATTTAAAACTAAGCCTATATGTTTGCATATTAAAATGTAATGTTCAGGTACAGACATAACTTGGATTGAGTTCTTGAAATAACAGAAAACAGACATCTCTGGAAGTCATCTTAATTCAAGCTTTTGCTCCAAGGACTCTAGATCAGGTCAGCTGTAACTTTGCCTAGCTGTGTCTTGAAGAAGTCCAAGGATGGAGGTTCTGCAAGCGCTCTGGGGAATCTGTTCCTGTGCTACACTGTGACCTGTGGTGGAAGTCTGCATTCAAAATTAAACAACTTGTAATTTTCAGCTTTTATAACTGAAAGTTACGTACAGCAGCACTGTTGCTTAGTAATTCTGATTCAATTTGCATGGTTTTATAATGTTGTGTCTTGTGTTGTTTCGAAAACAGGTCCCAGTATTTTTGTGTGTTTTGGACTGCTACTGAGCCATAAGTTAGTGTCCAGAAAATAACCATATGACTGCATATTTATCATGAATGATACCTAAGTTAGAGCTCAGTACTGTGCATGTTGTGTTGCTGCTGTTTTCTTCTCCTTGTGCAGTACTTTGTGTTTATTAATGTTGAAATTCACTTGACGTCTTATTCTATGGTCACAGAGGGTAGTGAGCTTTAGATTTTGGTGTCATCTAGAACTATGTATAATCATCACCAATTGCCAACTTGCTGTCCAGTCCTTTGACTTAATGTTTGTGGTATGCAGTACAGACCAAGGGAATATATCTGCTGTTAACTAACCGTCTAGAAAAGGGACCGTTGTATTCATACCCTTCCTTTCCCATGTTTTAGTACGTGAGAAAGGATTCTTCTTTCTTCTTGTGCCTTAACAATTCAGTTTCTTTAAGAACCTTTGGTGAAGGATCTTACCAAAGCTATTTCAACAACAGCCTTTCCACCACTGCCTCCTTCCCCCTTCACTCATTTTCTTCATCTTTCAGAGAAGTCTAATAGCTGTGGGTGGGACGTCTTCTATCTGCCAGAAGTATTGTCTTCACCCAAAAGCTCACAGGGTTCTCAGGAGCCTACAAATTCTAGTCTCTGTTACAGCTTAAATGAGTTCGCTCATAAGGGTCTGTATAACTCCTAGGATTTAATGTGATTGCTCCTTTTAAAAATACTGTGTGATGTTTTACCATTTTCCATTCTTCTAGTACAGGTGTTGATTTAAAGCATGTCATCAGTTTTGTTTTTTGGCTCTTGTAGAGCTCTTGGGTGAATACTTGCTGGTCCCGGTGGGCTTTGTTGTCATTGATGTATTTATTCTAAGACCTTTTAATAGGTAATATCAGTTTGAGAAACTTGCTTAGATACGTATTTCAACAATAACTTTAGTTTGGAAACCTTCCAAATCTCTGTTGTAGAGATTTAGTTTAGAAATAAATTAAAACTATATTTTTTTCTTTCTTTATCAATCCTTCTGCATCTCAGTCATTTACCAGCCTTGTCGTCTTGTCAGGTTTCTTGCATCTGCTTTGAAATGTCTTTATTATTAGCTTTTATCAAATTAATCCTCCAGAATATTTTTGGTCAGTCTTTCTTTTGACTTTTTTTGTTTGGTTGGTATAATTAACCTTCCTTTTTCCTTTGAAGCATGTCCATTAACTTTTGGGTTTTAAATGTAAAATTCACTACGCCTTTACTGTTTTACCTAAGCCATCAGTAATAATGGCCTTGGAATAAAGTTCTCTGGGAAGTCACAAAAACATTTTTTTTTTAATCATGAAATAATAATTCCTCACAGTTTAAAAATATTTTTTTATAGTATCTTAAGTATCTAATTTTTCCTGAGCTTTTGGCTGTTTTCTTGAACTTGATAGCAACTCATTCTCTCTATCTGTAAGATTCTGTATGTAACTATCTACGTGGTGAAGCGAGAGCTATATAAATTTTTAATCTTCACAATAAAAAGGTAATATGCAGCCACTGAAACAGAATAGCGTTCCCAGTCTGACTGAGACACTCCTAGTCTTACATACAAGGTGGTGAAATAAGTGATTTTCTGTGTCTGCATTTTGATGTGATTGATAATTACCTCTGGGTTATGGAACTTGGTTGGTTACTTCCAGTAGAGAAAGTTATGCTCTGTGTCTCCTTTGTTCATGTGGGACTGAAGAAGTGGAAATATAGTCGCGGGTGAGAAGGGCAAAAGCTCCTTCTAGACTGATGCTAAGCAGCTGGTGATTGCAGTCTTTTATTTGGGGAAAATTCTGTTCTCTTTCATCCTTTCAATCCACTTAATTCCCTACTTCCTAACAACTCCTTCAGATTTTGACATCTTTAATATGAAGAATTTATACTTTGTTAGATAATTTTTGAATGTAAACTACCTGTCAAAGTATTTATCGGTAACTTTTGCAATTGTTTTAAAGCTGAAAATAAAATGGTGGTTTACTTTGGTTTATATAAGCCTTGAGGGTAGTTACCTTTGCAAATACTGACAGTGCTGTTAATGCAATGTAAATGTATATCACAAATAAAACCCTAAAAGTGCAGCTGTACAATTTATTAAAACCTACCATATGCAGATCTGACAACTTAATTTGTAGCTTTTATCCTGTCCTTCAGTGATTTCTTACCCTGTTTACAGATGCCAATGAAAAGAGATGAGCATTACAGCATTCAGTGAAGGCAATCTAATTTGAGCTTTTTGAAAGCATGAGGAAATAAATTCAACAGCTGCGCAGCCCTTTCAGAGAGTACCCTGCTTAGTAGTATTTTTTTTTTTATTGAAGTGAGGCTTCTCCACGTGCATTTCTCCCTTTCCTGGTCCCTTGCTTGGAGAAGAACGGTGGGTATCCCGAAACCAGGCTCTTGTAGAACTGCGTGGTGAGACGTTCTCTAATTTCTAGGATTTCTGACTCTTGTTCACAGCTTTACAAGTGATTATTTTATGTTCTTCTGTTGGGAACTGAGATTATAAAAGAAAGTTGATTCTAGTTTTTAGTTTTGCTTACATAGTTTAGATAAAGCATTTGGTGAGTGAAATATATTATGTTTGGGAAAGAGCAAGCATAGAGGCTGAGGTTTTTGATGGTTGTATTATTGGAGACAGGTAATGTGGCTGTAAAGGTGTTATTAAGCATTGTGTTTGGTTCAAGCACAAAGTTTTTTCTTAATTTTTCTGTTGTGAAATGCTGGTGAAAGATGCGCTGCCAGTCTCATAATATAGTTTTAAACCTTTTTGTGTTTTAAAACAGTAAAATTGCATTCCCAGCAGTAGGAATTTTATAGAAGAAAATAGACTTGCAAAAAGCATACATCACGCTAAGTATCACACTGTGGGAGGTACTACTATGAACACCTCACTAATGCAAGTGTTAAAATGTCTTGAAATGCATGTTCTCTGTGTAAGAACTTGATAAAGAGTATGCTGAAAACTTGCTTTTGATAATTTTTGGTACAGAGTAATTTCAGGGAGGCTGGAAGGGAAAAAAAAAAACAATATATGTGCCAGTAATTAAAAACAGAAGGGAGGTGTGTGGGTCTGGGGAGGTGTGAGAGAGAATGATGGACTGTCAGGCTAACCAAATAATAGATTAATACTTCTGTTTGCATGTCAAATGTATTAAAGAAGAATTCTGGAACTATCACTGTTACCCAAGCTTTTGTATAAAAATAGTCCTTGTCTTTTGGAAATGGATGAGAAGCTGGGTTAGTAAAGGTGACTAAAAAATCATGACATAAATACAGACTTTGAAGCACTTGAAGTATTGCAGGGAGTGCTGGGGTGCCCTCTGCCTTTGGTGACCCCTAGGAGAAACCTCCTTACCACCAAGTCCCATCTCGGGACCTACTGATCCCAGGTATAAGGCAGCTCTCTTCTTTCTTGTATTGTTGTAGGAGACAGGAAAAATGCTGCGAGCTAGGGAGAGCAGTTACGTCCAGACCCTTCACCTCTCTGGTCTTGGTAGGAGGGGAAGGGACTGGCTCTGCAGCAAGATCAGAGAGGCTGGGTGGGGAGCGGCAAAGAGCAGCACAGTGGGTGCTTGCATTTGGCCTCACTGTCAGATGCCGGACTAATATTGCTTATACAATGAAATAGTTTTTGTAGTGTTTGGTATCGCATATGTTTAGGGCCGTAATGCTCCTAAACTATACTAAATGCTCCTAAGTATTGGGGCCAATTCTGTTTAATATCTTTATCGATGATCTGGATGAGGGGATCAAGTGCACCCTCAGTAAGTTTGCAGATGACACCAAGTTGGGCGGGAGTGTTGATCTGCTCGAGGGTAGGAACGCTCTGCAGAGGGACCTGGACAGGCTGGATCGATGGGCCGAGGCCAA
>NW_008795018.1:5281020-5288188 GCF_000699145.1 Aptenodytes forsteri
ATTTAAAAGATGTGTAGATGTGGTGCTTAGGGACATGGTTTAGTGGTGGATATGGCAGTGTTAGGTTAACGGTTGGACTCGATGATCTTAGAGGTCTTTTCCAACCTAAACGATATTGTGATTCTATGATTTTAAATTATTGGTCTTTATTCCATTCCTACTGAAAGTTTCAGGTAGAAGTAATCTAGGAAGAAGCTAATGCATTGGTTTTGTTTAAAGCACTGCACTTTTTTCTTTTTTTTTTTTCTTTCTTTTTTTTTCCTTGGCTCTGAACATTTGCTATGCTTTCCTTAGGTCATGATTTCACTGACAAAATAGATTTTACTTTGCTTCCCCACATTTAGAAAAAGAAAGTGTGGGGGGCAGGAACGATGACATTCTGCTTTTACTATGTAGTGTAAAAAAAAAAAAAAACAAACACCACCCTTTTTGTGTTTTGTTCTAAAAATACATTGCCTTTCTTGACTTTCAATAAAAATACCAGCTAAGTGTCATGGACATCTGAGAGAGGTTTAAGCCTCAAATTTTGTCAGCTAAATGTGTGAGAGCTTGAGCTTGCGAATGCATAGTTTATTAATTCCTTTCTGGGGTTTCAGCTTGACCTGGGTTGGAGACTGCACTTAAGGAAGTGGTGTATTCCCAGGAGTGAAAAGTTAGGTAGCTGGGATGCAAGTTTAACTGCCAGGGCAACTGAGGTGCTGTAGTGGCTGTGCAGCAGTTTTAGGAATGTCAGTAATATTTTAAAGATCGGCTTAAGTACCTTGGTGTGTGTTTATCTAAATGCTTATGTAGTTGCAACCAGGATTTAGTAATTCTGTGTGCTTTCTGGATGGTGCAAATAGGTTTTTGCTAGCATAATTCCACTTAAAACTTAGTGAGTTTTTAATAGTGATATAATACCGTACATTCTGTTATTTTAGCTTTTTGGTTTTGCATCGTTAAGGAGTGAAATAGGGAAACAGTTTAGATTAAGTTCCTGTAAGGCAATTATAAAATTGGTTTGACCGTACTAGAAAGAATGGCTACAGATGGTTCACTGTCAAAATCTGAGGCTGCAGGAAGGCATCATCTAGGTCAAGTTTTATTTGATACTGTCATTAAACACCTGGATGATGGAGCATGAAGTACTAAGCTTGAACAGAAGATAAAGCTCCTTAGGACTGCGAAGCTGTTCAGGGTCAGAGTTCAAACTGATGTTATCAAATTGGAGAAGTGATAGGAGAACAAAAATACACATGGATAGCAATAATCATTGTTATAAGTACAAGATACAGAGGAAGATATACCAGATGCACAAGATGTAGGAAGTAAGTCTTTAAGTGTGATTGCAATAAGGAAGGGCATGGTCTCTTCTCCATAGGTGTGCAGAGAACAAGAGGCAACAGAAGGCAGTGCAGTGAGGGTAGATGTTGGGAAAAACTTTACTTTTCTGGGTGTTAGAAAATTAATAATAAAATTGCCAAGAATGCCACTGAATCTACATTTGTCATTCCTTACAGACGTTTGCCTTGTGGATAAAGGAACAGTTGGCCCTAATTCTGGCAGGGCTTTTCAGTCTTTCTAAAAATCTTCTCTATTTTTTTTCACCCTTAAGTTCCATTTTATTTTGTCTGGTAGTTTTTATAATACTACATTATTATTTAAATAAAAAGCTCAGAAGTTTGAAGGGAAGAACACTGTCAGTTGCCTTCCCAGTATTGTTATACAGGTTGTAGGGTATGAAGAAACCTTCCTTAAAATCTGATTTTCATATTTAGCATAATAATATTTTAAAATGTGGTTTGTTTTTTTTTTTAAAGAGCTCTAATGATAGCCCTTCAATACAATTTGTACCATCGCAGTGTAATTCCTTTATACAACTGAAATTCAGCAGAACATTTTGAAACCCTATTAAGAGAACTCCCAAGTTTTTAAAATAGCTAATACAGGAGATACAGTTCTTCTGTTATGGAACAATACTGGCACCCAGTGGTGGTCTCGTACTAGTGCGTTCTTTGAAGTTGCACTTTGCTTTGTTAAAATTGTTCTCTCTTCTTTTGCAGTGTTACCAAGTATGAGAAATTCAAAAGCTCTCTGCAAATTTATTTTTCATTTAAAACCTTATCTTTTGTATGGCATGATTGTATTAATCTGCTTTCTTAGCGAAGTTATGGAAGGAACATTCTGATTTCTGCATACACACATTGAAAATAGCTATATAAAATTTACTATAAAACTTCAACGTTGTTTCATGTGGCTGGCACTGAATTACAAGAAGTACTGTTAACGCAGTTTGTGTTTTCTGCTAATATCACAGTGATTCTCTGAAGAGTGTGAATCTGAAATATTAAATTTTATAGAGCATCTTTATTAATATTAATTTCCCTTATTTACTTCTTTCCTGAAAGAAAGCTTCTCCTTAATAAAATGTTAGTTGTAGATGATAGGAGAAAATTACAGAGGACTTCTAGAAAAGCGTAATACGGGATAGAAAAAGGAGGGAAGATTGAAGATTTGTGTTTGCACGTGAACTGTTAATTACAAATAGAGAAAACATGCTTTTCAAGAAAGCTGCTTGTGAAAAATAAATATTATTAGGAAAGTTGTTCACCTGGTAGATTTAATTCTAGAATAAAGCTCTTATTTTAAACCTTTTAAAGTGTGTGTGTGTATACGTGCATGTTTGTCTGCAGATCAAGTGTTTGATCCCGCACTATGGAGCAGAGAAGCAAAAGCGCATCTTCCTTTGATACCACCGATTTCTTCAGTGTTTCAGACATAGGTGGTAATAGTGTAGCAGTACAAAAATCTGTCTGTTTAGGCCATGTCAGCTGTAATCAGTTCTTGATGAAGTAATGCGAAAGATAAAATGAGATAAGTTAGAGGCACAGGTGAGATTGGTACTACATAGTTATAGCCCTTAGCAATGGGAAATACTGAAAAGGAGAAGGTGCGCACCTGTAATGTGCAAAAGTGGGTTATTAAATTGATATCATACTTGATATGAAGGAGCAGTGGGAAAACAGCTCTGCCTGTCACTGATTTAATATGTTTTTCTGTGTATTACAAAGGAAGAATTACTGAAATCTGTTTTTCATAGAAGCTTATTGAGAACATTTTGACAGAAAAACTGCAGATTTGGATTTATATGTGAATGGTTCACATAGAAAATGCTGATTCATTACTAATGGCTTTGGTTTAATGTTTCATTTGAAGGGAGGGTAAGAATCTAGGTACTTTCTAGATGTTCTTATGACAAAAGCTGTTGCTAAAGGTAAGAATCTAGGTACTTTCTAGGAGATGTTCTTATGACAAAAGCTGTTGCTAAGAGGATTGTACTGCTGCATGTCTCAGATGAGCGGAGCTGGGGAGGGGGGAGGAATAGGTGAGAGATCCCTCAGGTTTCAGCAAGCATAATGTGGAATAATTTCAGTAGAAGCATTTATTTTCCTCTCCTGGTCTCCTCTCTCAAGAGAATGCTCCACAAAGAACCATCTCAACCATTTGCGGCAGCTTTGTGCTTATTTGGTTGTAAACTGATTTTATTTCTTTTTTTTTTTAATTTGTATTAATGTTCCAAGGCCACAAAATCCCTATGCGACTCATGCAGCATTACTTGGTATAAATCCTTTGAAATCAATTGAATTGTCTGCATTACTTCAATTTACAACTTTTGAGATTGTTTTAAAACGTGCAAGAAAGAAGTCTAGTGAGTCCTTTTTTTCTTGGAAACCAAAGGTGCTTGCAATGTACGTTATTCTAGTCAGCAATCCTCATAGAGGAAAGTTTAGTGTGGTTTTGTGTGTGTGTTGGGGCTTTTGTGTTGTGGTTTTAAACTTTTTTTTTTCTTCCTTGAACATATAAACATCTCTTTAGGATGCTTAAGATTTTGGTGGATAAAGCCAAAAATTAAGCTGTGAGTTGGAACATAGTTGCCTCCTTTACATCTTTCAGGCTCATCTTCCAGGGTAGTAGTATCTGCATTGTATGTTAAGGAAATAATTTGTCTTGTTGTGTCTTTGTCAGTGTAAGATGTCAGTGGTCAGCTACTGGCTAGCTTTTGACTTCTTGGAGAGCTTTGAGGAGCTTGGCTGCTTCTCACTCTGTTTCTCACCCATTTATTTTACCATTTCTTTATTACCTTAAGCAAAAGTGCCTAATTCTGAAATGTTTGTTTACGGGAAGGACAAAGGGAAGTTTGTTGATTGTGGCAGCAGCATTTCTGTGCCAGGTTATTCCCCATGCCCCCTTGCCTTTTAAAGAAAAGGTGGGGACAGCTTGGGGTGGAGGTATGGAGAGGAAGAATTGGCGAAGACCCTGCTTGTACAGCACTGCCAGGTGTGTACTCCCCCCCCTCTTGGGGACTGGGAGCTGGTGAGCTGCTTCCAGCAGTATGGTCTGGTTCACAGGTGGTTTAGGATCGCTTCCTACCCCTTGGCAATAGGGAATGTGTTGGATTAATGTAACAGGATCACACTGTAGATCACCTTTCGTTGCCTAAAGCTGTGATAGGTTGTGATACTTTGCAAAATGGGCAGAACGGGTAACGTAGATGTTGTGAGGCGCTCGAATGAATATGATAGAGACACAGAGCTGCAGGGCTATTCTCTCTGATTCCTGAGGAGGTTTTTGCTGTCTTTGGTTTGTTCAGGTTCAGATTTTTTTTTTCCTTCATCTAATACAGAGAACAAAAAGATTGAGTGGCCTTATGCTGTAAAGGTCCTACCTTCAGCATATCACGTGCCCTTATTAAGAGCAGATAGAAAAGGGGACTCTGTTTCCTTGAGAGCCTAGACAAAGAATTTCAGACTTGATAATCCGTATGTTGTGGGGGGAAGGATTATGCCAGATGAAGAGTTGATTTTGCCTGTTGTAACTCCCTTTTCATACTTAAGAGAGAGATAGATGTATGTTTTTTTCAGTATAAATACATGTATTTTAAAACAAAAATTTCCTAAAAATACTGATTCCCCCGCCCCTCAAATAATTTGTGGGCCTGTAGCAGGAAATATTCAAAACTAAAACAGGTAGTTCTTATAGTAGACTGTACAGACAATGAGGAGAAAATAAAATAATTTATTTTAAATAAGAACTTTCTGTAAGGTTGTGAAGAAAATCTAAACATGTATTTGGAGTATTCGTTGCTGTCTAAAGTAGTCTGTATAAGAGAGTTACTAGGGCAAAATGGAGGAGTCTGACTTGATACACACCAGTTCCAAGTTTCTATTAAAGAAGGAGAAATCTGGGCTTTGGCTAATTCTAGTGTACAGTGTTTCCTGGTTGCGGTTCCCTGGCCAATTCCTGACCATTTCTGATGAAATCTGCGGTTCTATGTCCTGTTGCACAGAAGCAGCACCTGACGTGTTACTGGAAAACTCTGCTAATTTTGGTTTTTTTCCTCTGTTGAAGTTCTTCAGCATAGTTTTGCTATGCTGAAGTTATAGTTCAACATAGTTGTTGATTTGATCTTTTTTCAAGAAAGTAATTTTGATCCTGATCTTATGCATTTAAATAATTTATGCTTTCATGTAATAAATATCTATAAAAACCAAACCAACCAACCCCAAACTATAAAATATCCCATCCACTTTGATGTTCAGAGATTTTGGGTTTTTGAGGACTATTTTAATAACCATGTTAAGCAATCTTTTGCTGAAAAGCTTTAGTGTTTGCTTAAATCAAACTAACAGATGTCCCCAATGGCATTTCATGATTGGCGCCTCTGTTATGTTGGCAGAGATTTCAGTCAGGTGGGCAATGTTTCTGCTAAGTGCTGTTGCTTAAATCAGCACAAGTCAAAAATGAATAGTCTTTTCCGGTGGGTTTCTCTTTATCCTTCTGTCTCAAAAAACCTCCAAATTAATGAGTCAAACTAAACTGAGAATTTACATATAAATTTATATATTAAAAAGTTATAAACTGAAAATTTTGACTAAAGCAGAGTGGGATTTTGACAGTTGTGATTCAGTCTTCACTTTGAAGTGAGAAAGTAAAACATTACTCAGCAGTGAATTTTTTTGATAGCAGAATTAATCTTGTCCTATATAGGGAAAATTTAATTCTAGGTCAGATTCTTGTTTATTCATTCTCTAAAAACATTTTTTTCTTGCTGGAAAATGGTAGTGCTTATATCTAAATACTAGGCTAAGTAACTCCGTGAGAGAACTGCAGTCCTGCTAGCTTCAGGAGAATTGAAGAATGACTTCATTTATGTTAGGAGCTGAAGAGGAGGAATCTTTCCACGAGTTGCCCAGCAGTCTAAAACAGCTTATGGATTTTGTACTCCTCCTAACCCTTCGTGCTGAACTTATGTTCAATTTTACGCTGAAGATGACAGAAGGTAAACTTGTGGAGTTTGATATTGCTCTTTCTAGGAAGTCTATTGGTATAATTAAACCACAGTTGAAGCCTCGAGAGTACGATGGAGCCTGTTGGATGTATCTGTTCTAGTTTCCTCTGGCACAAAGCGGGAATGCTGTTCTACTTTACCTTCTGACTCCAGCTAAGGAGATCTGCTAATTCACAGTAGTTACCTGAATCTTCACAGCTCATAGTACTCGAGCTCAGAGTCGCTCAGCTGGGAAATCCTGCATTCCCATGCAAGCCACCAAATCTTGTCACCTTATTCTTCTCAAGCGTCTGCCTTTTATATAAGAAATAGGATTGTTTCTTCTTATGTTTTTATATATGCATTTTTTCCCCATTCAGTGCATCTGGGATTGGAGTTGTTTTGGTTTTGGTGGGGTTTTTTTTTTTGGTGATGGTGGTCTGGTCCCTCAGGATTTGCTAGATGTCAGTGTCCAACTTGAACAGTTAGATCCCATCAAGTGTCTGGGTTAGAGCACAACTGGGATTACTAATTAGTCTGGGAATCCTGGCAGGGCTAGAGAGGGTGATGTTAATGTTACCTGGGCTAAAATCAAAAAGGCCTGTTAAGTGTACTTTCCTTCAAATGTTTTGCCTTGTTTATACGTTACACTGTGGATGTTATTTTCTTTAAAAAGAAGTATTTCTTGAATGTCATCATTTAACTCGAATCGTCAACCAAGCACCACATAGCCGCTTGCTCACCCTCTCCTCCGCCTCCCTCCTGGTGGGATGGGGGAGAGAATCAGAAGAGCAAAAGTGAGAAAACTCATGGGTTGAGATAAGAACAGTTTAATAATTAATTAATTAATAATACATACAT
>NW_008795018.1:5293084-5297050 GCF_000699145.1 Aptenodytes forsteri
CTGGCTAATTCCCTCAGGTAGTGGATACCTCTTTCCATGGTGGTCCGTTTGCCTGGACGATATCTAACATCTTCCTTGAAGAGATACCTTTCCTTCACACCTGACAGGAGTCGCCTCCAGAGGCTGAGGACTCGTGTCCCTTTTCCAATTGCTTTGTCAATGCCTCCTTCCCTGGAAAGCGATCCCAGCTGTTTGTCTTCCCTCTAATTCCAGGCTGCTGGCTCCATTATCCCAGCATCGGAGCAGCCAGGTGACAATGTGCTTGCCTGGATGATGGCTGAAATCTTTTTGCATATCTTGCAGCTCACTCAAGGGTAGGGATTGGGTGGTTACCATCTCGTTTATGAGTTCTTCCTCTTCCTCCTTCTCTCCTCGTGATGGCCCTGCTTTTTCATCATCCCTTACTAAACGAGCTGACTTTCGCTTCCAACATTTCTTCTTGTGTATAGGGGCAACTGATACTGGCACAGGTTGGTTCTGTGGTTTAGCCGCAATGCCTGTCACTTTGTTTTCCTTCTCCCTGAGGGTGCTGCATAATACTGAGCAGTGTTTGGTAGATACTAGCCAACGCCCAGCGTGATACCAGCCAGCCAATACCAGTGTGATAGGTTGTGCCTCTTTAGAATAATCATGGCATTTTTTTTGTTTTCCAAGCATTCTGTCACTTCATCAGGATCGTGTAGTTGTTTGGGAGTGAAGCTCCAGACCATTGGAGGTGAGAACTTCTTTAAGTCCCTGCCCATATTCTCCTACGTGCTGTGCCACCCATGACCAGCTGGCCTCGGGGCAGATCTCTGGGTGATTTTTTTTTAAATAATTGTTTAACCCTAAACGAGACATGAAGCACATTCAGGAGAATGATAGGAGCATGCTGGCTTGAACATCCCAATGATACGCAAAATCCTCGAAAGCTGGTGTGACTAGCCTCAAGGAGAAAGGGAAGGTGAAAATACAGGGGAAGGCATCCCCTCCTGTCTTTCCCATAGATTAGTTCTCTGAGGAGAAAAGATAAAGGGTGTAATTATTACTAATTTCCGAGAGATGGCGCCCGTGGTACGGAGTTGACAGCAATACCAAATACAAATACCAAATCAGTGTTTTTACCAGTAATGTTATTGTATCATAAGCCGATGTTACATAGTACAGCACAATGATAATCCTGACCCACCTCCCAGAAGTGAAAAACAGTACCGCAGGGAATACATACTGCAAGTGAGGGTTTATATAATACAACGATCCGAACAAATAAAACAACATTGTCACCAGCGACTATTAAACTAATATAATGAATGCTTATAAAAAATTTATTTTAACACTTTCCGATTAGATCTGTTATCTCAACCCTTCGTGCCCTACTTTGGGTGCCAAAAAGGACTGTCCTGGTTTAATTCCAATTGGCAACCAAGCACCACACAGCCGCTCGCCCACCTGGTGGGATGGGGGAGGGAATCGGAAGAGCAAAAGTAAGCAAACTCGTGGGTTGAGATAAGAACAGTTTAATAATTGAAATAAAGTAATAATAATATATAATAATAAATTGTAATGAAAACAATAAGAGAGAGAGAGGAACAAAACCCAAGAAAAACAAGTGACACAACTGCTCACCACCCACCGACTGACACCCAGCCAGTCCCCAAGCAGCGATTACTGCCCCCCAGCCCAGTCCCCCGCTTGCAGAGTATTGGAAGCTGAAAAGTCCTTTATTTAGTATAAACACTGCTTAGCGACAACTAAAACATCGGTGTGTTATCACATTGTTCTCATCCTAAATCCAAAACACAGCACTGTACCAGCTACTAGGATGAAAATTAACTCTATCCCAGCCGAAACCAGGATATTGAAGCACTCAGGAATATTTATTTTTAATATTTCTTAATGTATATTAAGTTTTCTTTCTTAAATCATGCTTTTATTCTTTGGGGAATGGTGATTTCTTGGTAGGTAGTTATTTTGATGTTATTTGGGCAAGTGCTGTGTTTCAGACTGAGTAGCAAATATCAGTTATTGAATGATTGCTGTGATCTATTTAAATAAAATGAAGAGTTGTGCAGAGAAGGCAGATTGCCAGCTACATAAAAATGAAAACTGGGGCTTCAAATAAGAAATGTTAAGCAAAATAAATAACAAATGTCACAATTTCTGACCACTCAAGTTAAAATTATATGTATGTTTTTTTAAAGTGTTCTTGGAAGTTAGAATAGGTCAGCCCTAATGAATTGATTAGCTGAATCCATTTAAAACTTAGTTTTCAGATGACCAAATTTATTGTATGCTCACAGAATTTTTGCAGAAAGATACTGATCCTGGACCACCGCCATGAGGGTCACAAATGCTGTTTCCAAATGTGATTGTGGGGGAGATTTTCTATTCCTATTTAAACTTTTTCACCATATTTGACTATTGTTACACTGTAATGTGTGTCCATTTTAATCAGTTTCTTTGTAGCCCAGGCAAGCAGGAATACATTTTATAGGATGGCAGTGTTATGTGCCCCAGCCCTTGAGGGCTTAACCATACAGTCTTGGTCTTTAGAAACAGATGTTGTTGTCCTGTGTGGGATGGGATTTTTTTTATTTGTTTTGTTTTCTTTTTTCCTTGCAAGTGCATGAGTGAAAGTATGCCACTTTTATCAAGTAAAGCCCAAATGGTTGATATCGAAATCAGGTTCCTATAATTTGGGGGGGTGGATATGAGGAGCGTAGTGTTACTCTGTTTGACATAATCGGGATGATGGCTGTTGTTACTTTGTAAGTAGAGCTGCTTTTTTTTTTTTGTTTTTGCTTCTGGTTTTGGGTTGGATTTTTTTGTTTTTGAAATTACGGAAGAAGAAATCTCTTACTCAGTCTGATCTCAGTGTAAGGAAACTGATTACATCAAGTAATTTTTGAATCTATGCTTCACCAGCACAAAAGATACAAACTGAAGACAGTAATTGTATATCCAGAAAAAGTGTTTGCCTAATAGATACATCATGTGATATTCTAATACATTTTTTTTTTCCTTTAACAGGTATCTTTCAGATGAAGGAATTGAAGCTTGCATAAGTTCCACTGAAAAAGTTAATACAAATGACATTATCCTAGTTGCCCTTAATGTAAGTTATGATTGTGAAAACTTTTTTCTGACAAATCATGCTAAAAATGATATATCTAATGGCTCAAGTGTAGGTTTCTGTGGCTAATTAAGTGTACCGTTGTCTGTGTGATTTACATAAAGGACAGAGTACCTATCTCTCTCCTTGCGTGTATGAGTTGTGAATTTTATTTGGAAATAATAACTATTCCAAACTGTGAAACCTGGAGGAGAAAAATGAATATAATTTGCAGTAGGAAAGTATTTTTATCTTTATGATATGTAAATCTATAAAGTCAAAGTACAAGCAGAAATAAAATCAGAAGTGCTGGGTATGAAATTGTAGTACAAAGTATTAGTTTGTTGGGATGAATAAAACACCCTTACTTAGTTTGACTTCTGGACATGATACTCCTTAAAGTATATTCAAACTAATGGTGAATTTTACTGTGACCTGTACATATTTATGTAACTACAAACATTTTTTTGATAGAAAAGATTTTTGTAGAAAACTGGATTAGGAATTGTTATTCCTGCCAAAACCTTAATACTTTTAAGAGGACTCAAGAAGTGTGCATGTGAATTCCTTTTCTTCAGAATTCTAGTATATACTTTGCGGGTAAACATTAGTAAGTTTGCTCCCTTTTAGTAACAATGAAAAGAGGGCAACTACTTAATCCATGTATTTGTTACTTATTTTTAATTTATCAAGATCATGAGGATGAGTTTTGAGAATTTTACATTTTCTGTGTTTAAAACTTCTCAGTCATCCATACTCGGAAGTTTTAAAGCTTGTATGCACTGTATATGGATTTATGTAAACTTTGTCCTTTGTAATAACTATACGTAGTTCCACGGGGAAAAACAATGTAGTAGAGCGCTTATGAGAAAAGT
>NW_008795018.1:5297890-5318991 GCF_000699145.1 Aptenodytes forsteri
TTCTCATCCTAAATCCAAAACACAGCACTGTACCAGCTACTAGGATGAAAATTAACTCTATCCCAGCCGAAACCAGGATATTGAAGCACTCAGGAATATTTATTTTTAATATTTCTTAATGTATATTAAGCTTTCTTTCTTAAATCATGCTTTTATTCTTTGGGGAATGGTGATTTCTTGGTAGGTAGTTATTTTGATGTTATTTGGGCAAGTGCTGTGTTTCAGACTGAGTAGCAAATATCAGTTATTGAATGATTGCTGTGATCTATTTAAATAAAATGAAGAGTTGTGCAGAGAAGGCAGATTGCCAGCTACATAAAAATGAAAACTGGGGCTTCAAATAAGAAATGTTAAGCAAAATAAATAACAAATGTCACAATTTCTGACCACTCAAGTTAAAATTATATGTATGTTTTTTTAAAGTGTTCTTGGAAGTTAGAATAGGTCAGCCCTAATGAATTGATTAGCTGAATCCATTTAAAACTTAGTTTTCAGATGACCAAATTTATTGTATGCTCACAGAATTTTTGCAGAAAGATACTGATCCTGGACCACCGCCATGAGGGTCACAAATGCTGTTTCCAAATGTGATTGTGGGGGAGATTTTCTATTCCTATTTAAACTTTTTCACCATATTTGACTATTGTTACACTGTAATGTGTGTCCATTTTTATCAGTTTCTTTGTAGCCCAGGCAAGCAGGAATACATTTTATAGGATGGCAGTGTTATGTGCCCCAGCCCTTGAGGGCTTAACCATACAGTCTTGGTCTTTAGAAACAGATGTTGTTGTCCTGTGTGGGATGGGATTTTTTTTATTTGTTTTGTTTTCTTTTTTCCTTGCAAGTGCGTGAGTGAAAGTATGCCACTTTTATCAAGTAAAGCCCAAATGGTTGATATTGAAATCAGGTTCCTATAATTTGGGGGGGTGGATATGAGGAGCGTAGTGTTACTCTGTTTGACATAATCGGGATGATGGCTGTTGTTACTTTGTAAGTAGAGCTGCTTTTTTTTTTTTGTTTTTGCTTCTGGTTTTGGGTTGGATTTTTTTATTTTTGAAATTACGGAAGAAGAAATCTCTTACTCAGTCTGATCTCAGTGTAAGGAAACTGATTACATCAAGTAATTTTTGAATCTATGCTTCACCAGCACAAAAGATACAAACTGAAGACAGTAATTGTATATCCAGAAAAAGTGTTTGCCTAATAGATACATCATGTGATATTCTAATACATTTTTTTTTTCCTTTAACAGGTATCTTTCAGATGAAGGAATTGAAGCTTGCATAAGTTCCACTGAAAAAGTTAATACAAATGACATTATCCTAGTTGCCCTTAATGTAAGTTATGATTGTGAAAACTTTTTTCTGACAAATCATGCTAAAAATGATATATCTAATGGCTCAAGTGTAGGTTTCTGTGGCTAATTAAGTGTACCGTTGTCTGTGTGATTTACATAAAGGACAGAGTACCTATCTCTCTCCTTGCGTGTATGAGTTGTGAATTTTATTTGGAAATAATAACTATTCCAAACTGTGAAACCTGGAGGAGAAAAATGAATATAATTTGCAGTAGGAAAGTATTTTTATCTTTATGATATGTAAATCTATAAAGTCAAAGTACAAGCAGAAATAAAATCAGAAGTGCTGGGTATGAAATTGTAGTACAAAGTATTAGTTTGTTGGGATGAATAAAACACCCTTACTTAGTTTGACTTCTGGACATGATACTCCTTAAAGTATATTCAAACTAATGGTGAATTTTACTGTGACCTGTACATATTTATGTAACTACAAACATTTTTTTGATAGAAAAGATTTTTGTAGAAAACTGGATTAGTAATTGTTATTCCTGCCAACAAATAAAACAAAAATATACAAGATAGAGAAACAACTTGGAAGCAATAAACCTTAATACTTTTAAGGACTCAAGAAAAGTGTGCATGTGAATTCCTTTTCTTCAGAATTCTAGTATATACTTTGCGGGTAAACATTAGTAAGTTTGCTCCCTTTTAGTAACAATGAAAAGAGGGCAACTACTTAATCCATGTATTTGTTACTTATTTTTAATTTATCAAAATCATGAGGATGAGTTTTGAGAATTTTACATTTTCTGTGTTTAAAACTTCTCAGTCATCCATACTCGGAAGTTTTAAAGCTTGTATGCACTGTATATGGATTTATGTAAACTTTGTCCTTTGTAATAACTATATACGTAGTCACGGGGAAAAACAATGTAGTAGAGCGCTTAAGAGAAAAGTATTCTTTCTTAATGAAATTGTGAATGAGAACTGTTAGGGATTATTTTGTCCATCTTCGAGATTCAACCACTGTTGGTTTCAGATGATACTCTGAAAAGAGTATCCCCTTTGCTTCTTTCTCTATTCTTTGAAGCATGCATTCGATCACTCATATGTATACATGCACCGATTCATGTAATGAATTTGAAAATAATGAAATTGTGAATGAGAACTGTTAGGGATTATTTTGTCCATCTTCGAGATTCAACCACTGTTGGTTTCAGATGATACTCTGAAAAGAGTATCCCCTTTGCTTCTTTCATTATTCTTTGAAGCATGCATTCGATCACTCATATGTATACATGCACCGATTCATGTAATGAATTTGAAAAGAAGTAAAGCAAAATTATAATGCAGAAATGCAAAGAATGTAATACAAAACATGCAGAGGGTAAGCATTTGTTTCTGGACTGTAGTAGCATGCCTATATATATCCGAGAATGCATTACTGCTTTATAAAAAACCAAATAGAATACTTCCAAGTTGCTAGGTATTACCCTGCATGTAATTATATGCTGGAACAAGTACTAACATAATAATTTGTGCATGTATGTGTTGTATTTCTGGTTTGTTTGATAAGTAATAAAAATAAAATAAACCAGAAATGTTACGCAAGTACTCCGAAGCCAGTTTTAATTGCTTACCAATATTTTTGTTATTAAGTCAGTTGTTTTGATGCCCAGAAGATAAAGTTGGCTGTTGGATAAGTAGGGAATAGCAGTGTGGCTTGAATGACAGGATAACATTGAATTTAGGTTCCACTTCCTACAAATTCTTTCCTTGACTGCTAGAGAGATGTTTCAGGCAGAAGAAACCAAGGAGTCAACTGACCTTTTTTTGTGTGTGTGTGAATTGCTTAAATAAGTATGAAATAGACATAAATGTACCTTCAGTCCTTCAAATGTTTTTATTTTGTATAAGATCTTGCAAAGAGTTTGTAAAAGTTTTGTCCCCTTCCTGCTGCTGTAATTGCAAAGCATCTTGCTGGAGACGTCAATTATATGGATATGGAACACGCGGGAACAGTTTATAGGAGCCTGTGTGTTATTCAGAGATAAATAACTGACAGATGATAGATCAGTTCCCTCAGGTGGGCTCAGACTGAAAACCTAATGTGCTTTCTTATCACTATCTATGGCTATCATGTGCAACAGAAAGTGGGTTGAGCACTTACCCACTCTATAGATACTCAGAGTAAATACACTAAAAGAGCATCCCTACAATTAGTTTTCTATTTGTAGGGTACCAATGTTTCTTGCTGAAAAACAGAATAAACCACTTGTTTACCATGTTTTAGATACTAAAATATAGTGCTGCTCAGTTTTAGATTAGGATGCCAGAACAATAGTCCACTGGCATATATTAGTGGCAAATTAGTGTACAAGTTCTAGTAGTAATTACATTTAGCCCTTCTTCTTTTGGAAGTGTTTATGATTGTAATAAATAAGGAGGGTTTTCAGCTTCAGTTCAGTAATCTGCGCCAGCATGTTCTGTTTAAAACAACAGGCTTATTTCAAGCAATAGAGTTTAGAAAACACAGGTGTTTTAGGCTGCACTGCTGTGCTTTATTTTTTTTCGTAACACATGTAACTGCACTAAAACCTAATGTGTAAAGTTTAATTAGTTTTTATTCCATTTCCTGTTTTCACATGCTGCACCTTTTAGCCATTCAGTGCATCCTTTTGTCACACATCACCCCGATTGATATGCTTGTCCAAACAGTGTTAGGTGAGGAAGGTGCTTTTGTGGAGATTTGTTCCTTTGATCATATGAATTCTTTAGTTTAATGTTGTCAGTGGCCATGTCGCACAGTTTGCTGAATAATGTCATGCAGCTGTCTACCTCGCTTCCAAAAAGTAAGTAATCAGACATTTAAGTTAAAAAGCATTTAATGGAAATACGATGTAAGCTTTTACTCCAGGTATAATTGCAAAAATCATCCCAACCTTTTATGAAGGATTTGTGCATGTAAATGCACATAACAAATGAGTTATGTCTAATAGTTAAACATCACTTAGTCATTTCGTTTCACCTATTAAAAGCATTTTAATCATTTTTGAAAATGTGTTAAAACAGTATCATTTAAAAAGCAAAAGGATTTCTTTTGTAAACTCTTAGTTGTTGAATTTTTTTCATCATATGCAGTTAGAGGGGTTTTTTTTATAGTCTATAAATAGTTAACATTATGGAAGAAATACCCTTCTTTTTCCTATTTTATGATGATAATTTTTTTTGAAACAGGGTATTTTAAGTTAATATTCTTTTGTCTTCTGTATAAATTTCAGACAGATTTAAGAACGATTGGCAAGAAATTCCTCCCCAGTGACATCAATGGTGGAAAGGTGGAAAAGGTAGACAATATTTTTACTTCACTTTTTCTGTGTTCTGTGATTTCTGTGTGATGACAGCGTTCTATGGGGCATTAGTCTGGTTTTGTTATTATTTCACATACAAAAGAAACCAATATTTGAGTATATTGTAGGATAAATATATGAACATACTCGTTTGCCCACTAGCCTTCATAAAGAGAGGACTCTTTCTTTTTTATTTCTCAACTTTGAGATGCTTAAATAAATGTGAACAATCCTAGCAACTTAATTTATACTCAAAAGTCATTTAACCTGTTTGATCTTGATGTGGTATCAGAAGTTCTTTTTTTTCCCCTCCTTTATTCTTGCGAGGGCAACAAAGCAGGTTAGGAATAAAGCAAAGCAGCTGTATGATTATGATACATAGCGATACATCTTGATGCTGTAGTACTTGACTTACTGATATACGTGATTATAGCTATACACTTTATATAATTTTCCTATGACTCTGTATCCTATAGGTTGTGTGGATAAACCATGTTAGGTGGTATAACAGTTTATGTACTGCGGAATAGTATTATACTCGAAACTTGGATGTGCTAGATTTTTAACATAAGTTGTATGTTTAGATAAAAATTATCCAAATATTTAAATAATCTAGTTTGGCCCCTTCAGTACACTCTTCCTGTTTTCTTCCTTACATGCAGTCAAGAGAGTGGATAAATGAAGGAATTTTATTTTAAACCCAGTAGTAGTTCTCAATTCAAATCGTTATCCCTAACTTCCAAATGCTGACAGTCTATATCACTGAGAAAACGTTTCATTATTGTTGAAATTCAAATAGTGATAAATCAAGGTGGGTTTGTTTTAAGAAAGCAGGATTGAGGAGAGAGGCTGTTTAAGAGCTGTTCGGATTTGTTTTTTCTGGTGATGCTATTGTCTAAATGGAGTCGTGACTGTTGTAAACACTGGCTTCTACAAGAACAGCAGCAGGGAACATTATTGTCAGATATGAAAAGCCCACCTGAGAGATAGTGTATTGCAGGATCATAGCTTTTAGCCAGGCAGCAGTCTGTGCATGCAACATATTACCTATTAAACTAACTTTCTTTAAAAGTTTTATTAACTTTATTTCTTATTATGTGGAGCTATGTTTTTTGCAGGTATTACTTAAAAAAAAAAAAAAAAAAAAATCTGATATTTTACCTGTTTAGATTTCTGGGTGACATGCTGTTCAAGATACTTCAGTGCTTAAATAATTTTTTACCACCTAAAAGAATTTTATCTAGCTGCTTCTTATATCTATGATTTTAATATTTTTCTTCCTCTTCAGTATCCTGTTTTTGAAATAGGGAAAACAAGCAAAATAAATGCTTTTTATGGCATCTGTTTTTGTGGTGTTAATTTCTCAGTTGCTTAATTGGAGTATTACTGAATTTTTCATTTCGGATCATGTAATATTCGCAAGGTCCATATGTATTTGGTTAAATGTAATTTGCCAGAGTATTAAGGTTGTATGTGTGGTAATGCTTGCCTTATTTAGTTTTGCTGTTGAAACATGATTTCGGTTCTAAGTGACTTTAATTGTACTGGTCTTTCAGAGTTTTGTTGCATTATGGTAGGATTTCTTTAGAGGTAGTTCTTCAGTTTTCATTCATCACTTGAGAATGTACCTAGTAACTTGTCCATTTCCTTTAGAGAGAATGTTTTCTAAATTTCTGTTGTCATTACGTAGTTCAAGTGGTCAATTAAAGGTAAAAGTGTCATTAATTTCCTCAAAGCTTTGATGGATGTTATATATGAGAATCTACTTACGTGCTTTAAAATGTTTGCTTCTAGTTTAGCTGCTCAAGTCACCACTTGGGTTTTTCATGTTTCTCAGCTCAAACTAGAGAAGGTGCAATTGTGCCATTTGTTTCCACAAAATACAAAGCCTCAGCACAAAAACGAGGGATGTGTGCTTGAAAACTGTGGTAGTTAGTGCTTTGAAATACCTGTGAGATAACAGCTACCCTTTCATGGGAAAAACCTTCTGCACCTATACACACACAAATACATCTATATTTTGTAAAACTGAACATCTCAGAAAATGAAAAGGTGGAAAAGGTGAAAAAAATCTAGTTTAATTTTCTAGGATCCCTATTACACTGAGGGGAGAGCAGCAAGTTTATGTTCTGCTTTGTGTTACTGTGTGTCCTTTTGAGGGTTCTCATTTTTGTTACTGGCAGTACAAAACACTATAGATATGTAGGATTCTGAATTAAAAAAAAGGAACTGTTACTGAAGGGGCCTTGATAAGTTTCTGCGTGGGATTGTCTTACAGTTGATGGAGATGGAGGACTGCGTAATAGGATTGAATGCTGCAGGAATCCAGTCCAATCCAAACCTTCTTTTCGAAAGTTTGTTTGATTCAAGGTATTTATTTCTCAGATTGTCAGATAGTTGAGAGACATCAGTGCCTACAGACTCCTTCCATTTTTAATGGTTAAACAGTGAAAATGCCAGAGGAAAAGGGTATTTTTTCTCTTGGGTAATGACTCCTGACAACAGCAGCAGGAATTTTGAGAAGCTGGAGGAAACAGGCAGGACAGAAGAAAACTATAGCCCCTAATGGTCTTTGTTAAAGACAAATGTTTGTTTAACAAATGGTGTTTGTTAAATCCTAGGGACTTACATACTTCTATCAATATTGTTAAGAAGCCAGGACTTTTTACATGTGAGCTTCTAGTAGAATTTAGTTTGGTCTTACTTTAATCAACTGTTTTTTATTTGGATCATAGATCTTAGAAAATTATTGTTAAAAAAAAAACAAACAAAAAACCAAAACCAAACAAAACAAACCAAACACCTGCAGAGAGTTTGCTGAAGGATGATAATCCTCCAGATTTTAAAAAGAAGTAATGATTGCACAGAAAAAGTCTGTGTTTGAGAACGACTCCTATTTATAGTTTTTAGCCCAGACTATTAGATAGTGTACTGAATCTTTGCCTTCTTTACTGTAGTGTTTCTTTTTTTTTGAGTAACGCAAAGCAAATCTGACTACTTAATAAGTGCTGCTATTTAGCTTGCAATGTATAGGAATATTTTATGTTACAGAACTATGTGTTTATAAAAGAGAGTATTTGCTTTATGTAAGTAAAGGGTATGGTTGGGACAGGAGTGACTTCTTAATATAATTTCTCAGTAGGAAGTAGTCATTTGTGGTTCAGAAATGCTTCAGGAAACAATAGAAATTATACGCTACTATTGTTCCTCTCATCCAAGAGTAGGATCAGTATTATTTATCTGTATATTGAGAACATATGATGTATTTCCATCTTGCATAGAAAATAACTTTATTTTGTAGTATTAGTGTAATAGGCAAATATTTGTGTAAAAGCTGGCATAGAGTCCTAGTGTGAAACAACATGGGTATTTTATTGTTAAAAAAAAACAAACAAAAAACCAAAACCAAACAAAACAAACCAAACACCTGCAGAGAGTTTGCTGAAGGATGATAATCCTCCAGATTTTAAAAAGAAGTAATGATTGCACAGAAAAAGTCTGTGTTTGAGAACGACTCCTATTTATAGTTTTTAGCCCAGACTATTAGATAGTGTACTGAATCTTTGCCTTCTTTACTGTAGTGTTTCTTTTTTTTTGAGTAACGCAAAGCAAATCTGACTACTTAATAAGTGCTGCTATTTAGCTTGCAATGTATAGGAATATTTTATGTTACAGAACTATGTGTTTATAAAAGAGAGTATTTGCTTTATGTAAGTAAAGGGTATGGTTGGGACAGGAGTGACTTCTTAATATAATTTCTCAGTAGGAAGTAGTCATTTGTGGTTCAGAAATGCTTCAGGAAACAATAGAAATTATACGCTACTATTGTTCCTCTCATCCAAGAGTAGGATCAGTATTATTTATCTGTATATTGAGAACATATGATGTATTTCCATCTTGCATAGAAAATAACTTTATTTTGTAGTATTAGTGTAATAGGCAAATATTTGTGTAAAAGCTGGCATAGAGTCCTAGTGTGAAACAACATGGGTATTTGACCATTATAGGTGGTTATCAACTTGAGTCATTAACACACAGAAATGTTTTATTCACTCATTTATATCTGTTTTTTGTATGGATTTAAAAAAATCAATATTACCAGCATTAACCACAAGATGGCCACATTTGCATAGGATTTGAAAAAGCTGAACCCTCCCATTTCTGTCTAGATGACTATATACCATAAATACACGTTAAGTATTTTTAATGCAATAAAAATGCAAAAACGACTATAAAGTTATAATGTATAATTTAGTGATGTTACGTTTAAGGCATAACTGGTTTTCTTTTGAGTATTTATGTTTCATTACAATGGAAACTTTCATTCCAGAAGAAGCATTCAGAAAGGATTTAATTTCTGAGCTCAGAGAGATGCTTTCTGAGTACTGACAGATTGATGGTATGCACTTAAAACATAAGTTGCCAGTGATCCTAATTCCTGTTTAAGGTTACTCATATGCTTCCCAATTTCTGTCTCATTACTATAATGCAACTAACTGTGCTTTGTTGTCTTTTAGTGTCTCTTTCATTATGGGTTTTGGTTTCCTACAGGCTGCTGCTTTTTTTTTTTTTGGGGGGGGGGTGGGGTGGGGTGTGTGTGTGTGTTTTGTATTTTTTTTTTTTTAAAGGGATGATCACCTTTGCTGTTCCAGTTACAACTGATGTGCATTTAAAAAAACCCCAGAACCTCCAGTCTTGAGGTGGTCGTCTTTACCTTCCAGTGAGAGATTGCTACATCAGATCTCCTGGTGTAACTGTGTTTGAAACTGCATGTGTCAAAAATTATCCTACGTATTTTTAGTTATTTGTTTTTTTCCAATTGAGATGATTTTGACAAGATTATGCATGCAGTAATGCTGACAGATTGAACTGAGTCACAGTCTTTTTAGAAATAGCTGGCAGCCTTAGGTAAGCTGTGGGCCTTGAACTCTTCACCTTGATCAGCGTTTTGATTGTGTTCTTAGCTCCTAATGCCTATTTCAGGAGCTCTTAAAAAGGCATGTTTACTTCCATATTTTTGAGAAAAAGTATATAGCGTTAGATATAATAAGCTAAATCTTTGTGAGAAGCTGACGTTTTTGGTTTCAGACCAGTTTGAGTGTGTCAAAGCAATGCCTCTAGGAAGACAGTGCAATAACAGTCTTGAAAAGAGTAGAATATAGTCTAGTAAAGAGTAGAATATAGTGTAGTTGCTATATTGCAAAACTCGTTGAAAAGTATTAGCCAGCTATTGGGCATTGTTTGAAATTTTGTCTCTAACTTAGGGATCTGAAGAAATTGATTTATCAGAACATTATTTTCTACCTTGATCACGTTGGCAAGTATGCTTCTAGGTATTTTGTCACCCTAGCTCGATCTGGAGCATCTCCTCTCATTCTAAGGAGGGCAGCAGTGGTTTAATCCCTGTTTGTGATCAGTAATATCTTAATTGGCAGACATTGAGGCAGGTGTAAGCACTGTTTGAAGAGCACTGATACAAAATAGTTTTACTGACTTTCAGGATTTGCTGGAAAGGCTATTGATTTGTTGTAGATAGAGGTGGTATTTTCAACTTGATCAGTTAGTCCCTTCCAGTCAGTGTGTGTAGTTAGTATTTCAGATTTTTTTTTTCTGAACGTGATGTGAGGTAAGTACTCAGATTCGTTTCTTCACATTGAAGAAGCCTATAAGCTAACTACACGAGCGAATGATGTTTTAATTAATTTAAACTATGTCCAGAAAGACCTGAGTATGTTCTATCATATGATAGTGTGGATATTTGTTTACTTTGTTTTTTGTTTGGTTTTTATTTGTTTTTTTCTTTCCAAGAGTCATGTGTGTTCTTAAATTAGCACTGATAGGTTTTGTGGTTAAAGAGGAAGGAGTGGGATGTGGTATGTCTCAATGACTTTTTATTACATTTCCATTTCCAGTCATTCCTCTTATGTCTCTTTCTGCTGTTTCAAATTTCAGATTCTGACTTACCCAGTAGTTTAATGTAAAACCTACAGTATGAATATTATAATGTCATTATATAGTATAAGATATTATTGTTACATTTTTCACCTTGAAAAAGTAGGCAGAGCATTAATTATGGGATTAATGATGGATAAAACTAATCTTCATTCCTCAACTCATTTAGGCTATGTTCTGTACTCTTAACTTATTTGCATCCTTTAGACTCTAATCACTGAAAGCTGTTTATACTACTACTATGGCACATAAAATACAATTTTTTTATTTTTCTATTTGTTTCTCTTCTTTTAGGTTTTTTTTTAATTAAAGTCATTTGAACCGCTTTTCATAGCATTCCAGCCTTAATGTGTGTGCGGTTGCTTGTCCAGTTTGTAAATGCTTCTGGAGAGAGCAAGCTACAACTGTACTATTTGGAACTTAAGAATGAAGGCATTACCTAAATAATAATATGGGATTGTATACAAGAAAACAGTCACAGGATCACAGAGTGGTTGAGGTTGGAAGGGACCTGATGAGGTCATCTGGTCCAACGCCCCTGCTCAATCAGGGCCATCTAGAGCCAGGTGCCCAGGACCATGTCCAGATGGCTTTTCAGTGTCTTCTAAGATGGAGACTCTACAGCCTCCCTGGGCAGCCTGTTCTGGTGCTCGATCAACCTCACAGTAAAAAAGTGTTTTCTGATGTTCAGATGGAGCCTCCCATGTTTCACTTTGCGCCCATTGTCATTCTCCAGGCTGAACAGTCCCAGTTCTCTCAGCCTTTCCTCATAGGAGAGATGTTCCAGTCCCTTAATCACCTCTGTGGCCATTTGTGTCCAATGTTTGTGTCTATCCTGTAATAAGTTTGGTCTTTTCCACGAGATCCATGGAAAGGATAGACTTGATGGGGCATTGAGTAACACTACAGTGGCCTATCAGTCAGTGTTTTAAGAGTTCTAGACTTCACTACTGTCTCCATTATGGGCTGTTTGTTAGGGTTTCTGTATCTGTTTAATTTATTACTTTTTCACCCTCTCATTTGTTTTGTATGCTGAATAGCCATTAACCTTTAAAAACATTATAAAATGTACAAAACTTTACAAAGTCGTTAATTTACAAAACACGTATCCTTTCATTCCAGATATTATTACAGTTTTGTCAAATCACAATCCCTTTTTTTAAAGGGTAGAGGTTGTAGAAGTGTTGAAAGAAAGAACTTGCTTTAATCACAAGCCAAACATTGTCCATTTTTAAAAATAATTAAATTGATCTAGCTGATGTCTTGAAATGTTTTCTCTTTCTTCCCCTTACTGGGGCCGGGAGGGGGGGGAACCCTAGGTGATGTAGAAATTGTCTGATATATTCAACATTACTGTATGAAGTGTTCAAAGTGTTAGTAAGGGAACTGAAAGCTGTGTTTCTATAATGGAAAGTGACTCGCAACCTTAATAGTTGGGATATAACCAGCCATACTATTTAGGTTACTTGGTAATTTACTAGAATTTTTTGTTGAATAAACAAAAATTGTCTCACCTTTTTGTATATGACATTCAGCACCTGAGTGCTGAAGAGGTTTTAGATTGGCTGACTCTGATTAAATGTGTAAGTGTATCTGTTGTCCAAAACTGATTTGATTTTTGTTTATTTATTATAATATTTTTTTCCCATCTTGGTTCTCACAATGACACTTTAAAACAGTCTACACAAGGAGTACTGGCGTAAGTCTTCTGGATTCACCTGGAATCCAGTGATGATTGTCCTTGTTCTGCAGGAACACTGACTTTCTTTTCTCCTGTCACTATGTGCTCGTTTTATGTGATGAGGGGGGAAATGAGCTGAACTGGGACTGGGAGATGTGGATGCTCGAAGGTCCTGATTAAGTCCATAAAAATAATTGTGATGTTAATGTGGTATATATGTAAGAACACTACACACTTCCGTTCCTCTTTTGCACCTGTTTTCTGAAGTGACATGTAATTTTCTTTGTTAAAGAAGCAGACGCTATTGTCCAAGCTCAGCAAATGTACAGCTCTGCTTTATTGTAGTGTGTGCTTGACACTGTAGACACAAAACCCTGAATATACTGGCGTGTATATTCATCATTAGCCTAGCCTACATTTCTTTGCACTCCAGATTTTTTTAAGGGATCTACCAAACAATTGTTCAAAAGCAGGTACCTAGAACTAGAATTTGCTCAACATTTGTGAAAGAAATTGCCATCATAGTAAAGCTACTATTCAGCTGAGTGACAAACCTAGTTGTGGTTAACTACAAATGCTTCTCAGTTGCCTAGTGTTTCTTCATCTTTACTTTGAAAACATTGTATAATGTTAAAAACTGCTAGCATTAATTTATGACAAGCGTAGACTTTTGTTGAAGCAACCCGTGAGCGTGGCACTGTGATTCATTCACTACTATAGAAAGAGTTACTCTATACAAAAAATCTAGAAGAGAATTTCTTTTTGTGTGGCTTCTTTGCTGTAGTTAACTGATAGAGGAGGGGAACTTGTTTTCACACTATAGTAGCCTATCCAGTTTTGCTTGTGTTGAAATAAAGGGGAAAAAAAATTCCATTTGTATGAGAAAAAAAATTAGTCTTTTAATTGTTATTGAAAGAAATAAGATTCAGTCAGCATTTACTGAAAATACTGTTGTTCTTATTTATGCTCTTTTCTTCAAACATTCAGTATTGAAGAAAAAAAGATAGGAAAGCTTCCAAGTTTCAGTAGATTCCAAATAAACATAACTTCTTCAGCTTTTGAGAAATCCTCCATCCCAAATACTGTATTTTCCATGGTTTGACTTGAAGTCATAAACAATACAGGTGTGCCTTTAAAATTTTCAATTTATTTGAAAGTGTCAGGAATAGGAAAATTACATAGACATTTTCATTTATATAACTGGCTATTGTCTCAAGATCACAAAACCATTTAAGAAGTGAAATCTGCAGGGTGCTGCTTTTGCTGCTTTTAGTGACTGTTTTCCTCCTCTTAGTACAATTTCATGCTTTGATGGTATTCCAAAGTATTTTCCTTTTTCTTTTGTTCTCATCCTAAATAAAGTTCCTGTATCCTCATCTTCTAATTTATCTACTTTCACTGCTTCTATTCTTTTATTTATTAATTTCTATTTTCTTTATATATATTCACCTCCTGGTTATCTGCTCTCATTTTGTGTTCTTCTGGGCTACCTATTCTGTTTCTCAAAGGGAAGAAGCTGATGAAATGTGCACTTTTTCATCTTTTCTGCTCTCTCTCAGGTGCTAGAGATCAGCTGAGCGGCAACAGATTATTCATTTTTATTTCTCAGAGGGATCAGAATGACTGTGTACTCAGCTATAACCAAAATGTGATGAAGTGGTTTGGTTGGTTGGTTTTGGTTTGGTTTTTTTGTGGTGTGGGTTGGGTTTGTTTTGTTTTGTTTTTTAACATAAACTGTGGTGTGTATAGGAGGATATGCTGCGTTTTTAGGTAACCAACAGATAGTGATGACCCCTGAGGTTGTTATGTTCTGATTGTACCTCTGAAGAAGCTGTGTTTCTAGTTAGTGTTTACAAAGTGGTTGTACTTGAAATGTACTCTTGATACAACCAGATAGTCTTCAAAGCTGGCTGTTTCTTTCTTTAGAATACTTTGTCAATGAGATCCTGCGGTACAGCATGTGAAATCTTACCTGGACGCCATCGTATGTTAGAAGTGACAATATTTGTGCTTTTGCTTGTGTGCCTGCCCAACTCTTTTCATTCACTTCTTTTCCATAACTGGTATCGCAGAGATGTATGAAGCATCACAACTGTTTCTCCGAAAATGCCATTTTTATCATGCTTTAGAATGTACAGTACATGAGTGATAGAAATTGAACATGACTGCCTGATCAAATTACGCTTTCCTTTGCCTGGGGGCATCTGTTAGTGTGTCTAGATATTACAGTGTGTTTGCTTCATGGTGTTAACAGTTTTGTCTTTTCTGTTTTGCATCTGTAGCTGGAAGGGCCATGTGTTCTGCAAATACAGAAAATACGCAATGTTGCTGCACCAAAGGATAATGAAGAATCTCAGGCTGCTCCCAGAATGTTACGTTTACAGATGACCGATGGACACACGAGCTGCACAGCTATAGAATACAGTAGCATGTCAAAAATAAGGTGAACAGCTTTGAAAATAAGGTTTTGCTTTAATACTTAAATATCCTTAAAATAATGGAAGTGTCCTTAGTAATATATGGAAAAATTGCTTGACAAAACAGGTTTCCTTCTCAAATTTTGTATATAAAGGAGAACCTTAAATTCAGCATGCAAAGGTGTATATGAATGTAATTTACAATACCGTTTATGCTGAAGTACATAATGGAAGAAAGTGAATTTTTGCAACCATCTGCTGAGTCAGTTGACAGGGCACACGGCATTTTGGATATATGCAAACTTCAGCCAAATTCCCGGGTTTTATTAGTAGCAGACCTGTTGTCTGACTTTGGTAGTAGGAATGTTACAGGCCTGATACACCTAACTTAATGCAACTAGTGCTGCTTTACCATGGGCAAGGCTTTAACTTGGATTGAATTAGTAAATATTTCTTCAGTTAAAAATAAAGGGTAAGAGAGCTAATTACTGTTGAACGTGGGGGTTTTTTGTGTTTGGTTATGAAGATGCTTAAAATGATCTCTAGTGTTTGGAGTCATGGTGTGCTTTGCTCTTCACTCTAGTTCATATTACTTTGATTTTAAAAAAAATCTTCTTCCTCTCTCTGCTAGCTGCAACAGTTAGATATAGATATAAACTTCATTTTTTAAATGTCATCTTTTACTGTTAAAGTGCTCCGTCTGAGCAGGAGCCAGCTTGCAGTTTAGAGTGATGCTGTCTTAAAAGGTAGAACACTTAATGGTATTTTAATTTTAACTTGAGCCAGCACAACTTGGAATATCATGTTCCTACGTGAATATATCTGTATGAATGTATATATATCACAAAATACTTAACAAAGAACAATCAGTAGAATACATAATTTGAAAGCCTTTAGATAAAATCTCAAAAATGTCAGAGATGTGAGCTCTTTTTTTCAAGTAAAGTTGTGTGAAAATTTGTGTTGTATGTGGTTGTTTCAGATTTGGAGTTGGACTATTAACCTGGAATAATATGGTGGTTTAGTACATAGTGTTTCTTTAAATAAATAAAAAACACAGTTTTCTTTTAAATGACAGTTCTTCATGACTAGGGTTTCCATGTACCCCTCCCCCCTTTGCATAATTGTCATTTTTTGCTGTATTTCTTTCTTGTCTATTTTTCCTGATCTCATTTTCTTTGCTTTTATCAGAACAATACTGAAAATCCATTAAATGCTGGTTTAGTACATAGTGTTTCTTTAAATAAATAAAAAACACAGTTTTCTTTTAAATGACAGTTCTTCATGACTAGGGTTTCCATGTACCCCTCCCCCCTTTGCATAATTGTCATTTTTTGCTGTATTTCTTTCTTGTCTATTTTTCCTGATCTCATTTTCTTTGCTTTTATCAGAACAATACTGAAAATCCATTAATATTGCTAAGGTTAATGCCACTAGTGCTGAAATTGGCTGACGCCACTGTGAATGTTCCTCACTGTGTGGTATGGTCCTATGATTGCGACAATAGCTTTAGCATATTGGTTATTGTCGCTCAGTTGAAAGGTTATAACTGACTGTGTTCTGCTTCTCACAAGAAAAATCATAGTTTTCAGATTGTGCTTCTTGTCATATCTTTCAATTATGGGTTGGAGATGCGTGATTCTTTTATGCATCTGCTGTTGTTTTTCATAGGGTAGAGTCACATGAAAAGAAAGTAAGGTACCGCCTTGTGGGGGTTGACCAGAGAGAGCATCCGTATGTTTTTAAATGAAGGAGTAATGAGCACTACAAGATACATGTGTTTTATATTTATTCTGGTACAGTCCTGGCTGTTAGTAATGTATAGAAAGCTTCTTTTCTAACAGCTCTTTGTTTTTTCCTAAGTTAAATGTCTAAAACAAATGTGAGCATTAACCATCTGGAGATCCTCTATTTATTACATATAAGTGCATCCTAAGATGAGGAACTTAAACAGCTGACTTTGAGACATCTTCTGTTAGCCTAAACAAATCACATCCTTAGTTTGGTATTGTTAAATTGGATTTTAACCAGACAGACAATTGGCAAACATTCATCTCTGTTAGAATCTAATTTGCAATATGGCATTTTTGTGTAATGAATGAGAAGTGTTCCAATAAAGCTATTGAAAAGTACTGTGCATACTGAAGGTATTATTGCAAATGTTTTTGATGCTAATTTTTTATTATGAAATATGATAATGCTAGCAGTATAATAAGAGAATTTTATATGGTTTTGGTGGCAGAATATTAATAAACGTATTTGAAATATTTGGCTTTGTTTCTACTTCTAGCCTGAACACTCCACCTGGAACAAAAATTAAGCTTTCAGGAATTGTTGAAGTGAGAAATGGATTCTTACTGTTGGATGACAGTAACACAGCAGTTCTCGGAGGTGAAGTGGAGCATCTTATAGAAAAGTGGGAATTACAAAGGGTGAGGTAACACCACTGGAAATGCTTGTCTTACAGGATGCATATTACATTTAATGACATCAAGCTTAATGTGTTGACTGTGAACTTTCATATGATAAGCTTTTAGAACTTTACTGTCCCACTATTTTTAGGGATGCAGCCAAATACATGCAATTAGGTCTTTTGTATAATGTTGCAAATGAAGGAATTATAAGCGATCTTTGCATGGGAACTGATTCCTTTTGTAGTCTGCAAGGATTGAAAACATTAATCAAACATATTAAATTTATTTTAGTGCAGTCATGGGTGGTTGCTTTCCTAAACAGTGTGTTTGGTACCAAAATGTTATAGAATGATGCCTTATACAATTACAGTCTGCAGACTATATTTTTGAGGCAAAAAAAATATAGTAAGTGTATTGTATAGAAAGTGTAAGCATTGAAGTTGGTACCCTTAAATATGAATTCTGCATTGCAGATTTCATTAGCGCTTTAGGTAAATTTGTGATTAGAAAGACAAATTGGAGGTTTTAGAATCTTTCAATAAGCCATAAATGCTTGTAAGACCCTTTACTGCATTTTAGCCTGGTTCCTGTCCCAGTAGAACAAAAGTTGGTGCAGGAAGACTTTTTCATACATTTCCTCACAAATGAGTGGAAGATCCTAGGGCAGGAAGTTGTGACCCTGCTATAAACAGTCGAAATACTTACTGGATCAACTATCACTACTACACACACACCTCTCTATATTTTTACATCCACATCTGTGAAACAGAGTAGCTGCCTATGAACACGATGGTCATTTCTATGTAAAGTACTTCTTGTGTTGTTGCCGATACTAAGTTTGGCACAGCCATTTTTGTTACAGCTAGCCTTCTTCAGTGTTGGTTTGCATTTTATAGATTTGAGCAAACTGGGCCAAAGTTTATTTGAACGTTTGAGTTACACAGTGTCCACTGTAGTAGATTCTGTTCGGCATCCTTTTTTGTGCTTTTACAGTTGAAAACAGCTTTTTAAAAACATTCCTGGTTTTAAATGAAGCTGCCTGTTTGATTAAAAAGAAGGTTCTGGGGCCAACAGCAGAAACATCCCATTTTATTGTTTCTATTCACATTTAGTATAAAGTCTTGTGAGTGCTCTCTCCGGTTAAAAAACACTAAGTTTTAAGATTGATGGGGATGGAAGAGAGACACATAGAAGTAATGCATTCTTAAGAATGCCATCTAACTGGTAAGAGAAGGGTCAATAGAATCGGTTAGCTTTATTGGTGATATTTTGGACAGTCTGTTTTCATGTTTCTTCTATTTGTTTTCATGTTTCTTCTATTTCTTCTATCTAAACAAATAAGTTTGTTTTTGAGGTCAATGTCAAGAAATAACTCAGAACACATTCTGTTTACAAGAAAACAAACCATTAATAGCCATTGGTGTGCTGCTGACTACAACAGCTTTCAGCACTTGTTAGCCAGTTCTGTTGGCTTTGTGTGATATGTTTAAAAAGGAGGTAACTAAATTTTCACTGATTTACTCTGGTAAGACAAAGTATAGAAACTTAACTATTGCCTATTGCTATCCCCTCAATTCTCTGGTTCCACCTTGCAATTTGCCAGAGTATTGTTTTCTTTTTCTTGTTGACCAGCTCACAGCACATGATCGTGTTCCCAGCATGAATGTGGCCATGTCAGGAAAGCTGTGGGTGACAAGAAATCGGTTTGGACAGGTGAACCATGGCCACTGGAAATCATAGTTTCAGTTCTGTATCTGGACTGACAGCTAGACAGATAGGGCTCAAACAAGTCTATAGAAGCCAGATGCTACTTTGATAGCAGTTTCCTCATGAACTCAATGTTTCTGTCCTGTTCAGAAAGCTTTACAGAAGAGAATGGTTGACAAATAAGCAAGGTTGTCAACTCTCAAAGATATTTAAGCGAGGACATTGCCACTACTTGTCTAATCTTGCCACTGAAGCTTAAATGAAACGCTGAACTGTGTTTGCATAAAAAGACAGGAAACTTGTATTTGTGTGACTATTTCAAATTACTTGTTTTGAAGCCAGGTTTTTTTCTCTCCACTACAATGTTTGAGAAGTATTAATTGGGCTTCTTATGTAGATGATGAAATAAGTTTCTTTTATACTTATTTTAAAAGTTAGTGCTATTAAGTCAAATAATATTACAAAACTTTAGAATTAAAGTTGTTTGTCCAGTCTTAAATTATTGCTCTTGCAACTACCAGTCAGCTTCTAGTTGCATAGTTGCATTACCATTTTGTTCCATTCAGAACAAAGTTTGAAATTGCTTTTGGGAGGAATCAAGTTTTAGTAATGAAAGACTTGCACTATGAATATAGTGTATGTGGAACAAATGCAGTATTATCATACTGCATGTGGAATAAATGTGGAATTTCTTGTAGCATTCAATTTTATCATAACGTAATTCTTGCCTAGAAATTTCAATTTTTTTTTTAAGTGTCCCTGTTTAAGTGACAGTAAATAAATAAATAAGGAGTAAATGAGAATGCTACTGTGTGATCTTTTTTCTAGACTATTTGGAAATAAAAGTTAATGTGTCGTGGACTTCTTTAGGTGAGAATACAGTTCCAAATAATTATTGCTTCATAGTGTTCCTAGTGTTCTGGTGGTGACCGGTGTTTCAATCAGTGAGGATCAGTATCTGCAAGATATTGCTGGTGCCCTTCTTATGAAGGAAGAGTACTTTGTATTGGTATTACTCAAAATATCAGACAATATGTAAGTGAAGGCTGAAGCAAATTTTCCTGAGATGATTGGTGAGACTGTTTGGTAGGTCCTTATATTTTAAAAACATAGAATCTGTCAAATTATGGCTTATCTAAAAGTGAAGTTCTCTAGTATACTTAATGGTTCTTCCATTTTGGTGAAGGTGAGGCTAAATATTGAGGTATCTGATGGGAAAAGGGAGTAGTTTTATGTACACTTCAAAATTCATATTGGAAAGAAGTGTGTGGGTATAATAGTATATCATATCTAGGAGTTCATTCTCAAATTGTAAACCTTTGTTTCTTAAGAGATCCCCTAGGAAATTTTTTTTTAATGTCACAATCCAAATACAGCAGAAAGGGTAAAAGAAGCATATTAAATGTATTTATAACAAAGTTTGTTGTAAATGAGTAACAGCTGTGCTACAAGCAAACTTAATTGTAAGTTGAAAAATATTGTTCTTGTTGCCAGTTTGCTTTTTATTTGGTGCAAAGTGAAATTTAATTTCCAAAGCAGTTGTTCTCAGCAGACAGTGCTACCTAAGAAGAAAGTGTCAAGGCTGTTACTTACCATTAGGCAGAGTTCTTTCATTCTGGATAACAATTTTATGCAATAAATTGTTATGATTCAAAATCCGTGTAGCTGAATGTTAGTAAATATGCAGTCAATCTTTAAGCGCTTTTTTGCTACTTGCCAAATTACACGTTTGAGCAGTAGTTTGGAACAGTCTTTTTCTTGTATGTGTTTCCTTGATTCTGATTTGGGAAAGAAAAAAAAAAAAGGTGTGACCTTAAGCTTAAGCATGTTCTTCCTGATTATAGGACGTGAGGAATTAACTATGATCAAATGCTCGAGTTCTTAGGCTATCATATAACTATTTTTATTATGATTTGATTCAGTGCTGGAGTTCATTCCAGAATTGCCTACATTTCTCTAGATCCAAACAAAAAAAAAAGCGTAGGGCTTATTGGACCTAGAGTCCCTACCCTGGGGAAGCGAAGAGGCTTGGTCATGAAATGACTGTTGTACTGTGCTGTTTCAGTTAATAGATAAATCCAGTCGGCAGCTGGTCACGAGTGGTGTTCCCCAGGGCTCAGTTTTGGGGCCAGTCTTGTTCAAGATCTTTATCGATGATCTGGATGAGGGGATCGAGTGCACCCTCAGTAAGTTTGCAGATGACACCAAGTTGGGCGGGAGTGTTGATCTGCTCGAGGGTAGGAAGGCTCTGCAGAGGGACCTGGACAGGCTGGATCGATG
>NW_008795018.1:5319234-5319915 GCF_000699145.1 Aptenodytes forsteri
GTGAGGGGTCTGGAGAAGAAGTCTTATGAGGAGCAGCTGAGGGAACTGGGGTTGTTTAGCCTGGAGAAAAGGAGGCTGAGGGGAGACCTCATTGCTCTCTACAACTACCTCCAAGGAGGTTGTAGCGAGGTGGGTGTCGGTCTCTTCTCCCAAGTAACTAGCGATAGGACGGGAGGAAATGGCCTCAAGTTGCGCCAGGGGAGGTTTAGATTGGACATGAGGAAAAATGTCTTTCCTGAAAGAGTGGTGAAACATTGGAACAGGCTGCCCAGGGAAGTGGTTGAGTCCCCATCCCTGGAGGTATTTGAAAGACGTGTAGATGAGGCGCTTAGGGACGTGGTTCAGTGAACGTGGCGATGTTGGGTTGACGGTTGGACTCGATGTTCTTAGAGCTCTTTTCCAACCTTAATGATTCTGTGATTCTATACGGGAAGGTATGAGCGTGCTACAGTGATCAGCCCTTGGTTAGCCTGTAATTCTAAGGCAGCACTTTAAGTGAACTGATTGAAACTAAAGCAGAAATTGTTTTATGATTTCTGCACTTCTATGTGCTTTGTTTTGAATAATTTATTGAATACTTTATTTTTTTTTTTACTCCAAGGCATGAAGAAAAGGATTTTTAATTTCTCTTTTCACCCTTGAAAGGAATTAAGAACCATAATAAATATTATGTTTCATTTT
>NW_008795018.1:5320073-5320919 GCF_000699145.1 Aptenodytes forsteri
TATATATTATATATATAATATAATAAATCATAAATGATTTAGAAAATGGTCTTTGGTTCCTGAATAAAAGTAAGTAACTTGAAAAGAGTGGACCAAAAGTTTTGATTTGGGTATTAGTTAGCCAAATTAATCTCTTACTTATTTTAAGAAATTCTCTGATAGTATAATGGCTTAAAGCATATTCATGTTTATGCTACAGTTCTCACATGATGGAATTAAATCAATTTTATATCAGGGTAATAAATATATAGGTTAATACCATATATAGCCTTAAGTAATTAAAACTTTCTTTGCCGCTGGGGAGTAGTAAATGATGTATGTAATCATGCATGACTGTCCCAGTGGGGAAAAAAGGGACAATAAGAAATGAAGATGGTGAAACAGATGCATTATAGGAAATACAGTTTTGAAGCATTTTAACAGCATTAAGGACCTGTTCTTCCTTTTTCCACTTCTGTCTGAAACAAAATATTTCTGTGTAATACGAAATAATACATAACCAAATGTCGATTCCAGTGAATTTCATTCTCTTGCAGGTTGCTGCTGTTGTCACAATTTGTAAAGAAAAAGTGTATCAATGTCCTGGTTTCGGCAGGGACAGAGTTAATTTCCTTCCTAGTAGCTGGTACAGTGTTTTGGATTTAGGATGAGAACAAAGTTGATAACGCACCGATGTTTTAGTTGTTGCTAGGTAGTGCTTACACTACTCAAGGACTTTTCGGCTTCCCATACTCTACTGACTGGGAAGGCTGGAGGTGCACAAGAAGCTGGGAGGGGGCACAGCCAGGACAGCTGACCCAAACTGGACAAAAGGACATTCCATACCATGTGACGTCATGCTCAGTA
>NW_008795018.1:5321085-5352121 GCF_000699145.1 Aptenodytes forsteri
CGAGTGAGCGAGCAGCTGTGTGGTACTCAGTTGCCGACTGAGGTTAAACCACAACAATCAACTGTGAACAGATATATTAATGCAATGTTTTACAAATCTATCTTTTTACTGTTGTTGGCGACTAGTAATTTGTATTATTTGAGAATGCTTTGTTTTCAGGCCTAGGTCACTGATTGCCTGATTGTAGCTAAGAGTTTACAGCACTTCTAAATTACGTATCAGTAATTGTTATGCTTATTGTTATGGTCTTTATGATCCAAAGATCTGTGGATCAATTTAGCATATGTACCGTAGTTTTCATAAAGCCATAGGGGAAATTTCCTAGTGGCACAGTATTTTGTTTCCAACAGTGGCAAAAAGAGATGTTTTTTAGAGAGAGCACACAGCTTGAACTCATACAGTCTTGGCATTCAGAATTGTTGTATTATGTTTTATCAGGGGATACAATCCTGACTAATCCTTTTAGTACTTGCTTATGCATGGGTTCATGAATTTCACAGAATGGTTGAGGTTGGAGGAGACCTCTGGAGGTCACCTGGTTCAACACCCCTGCTCTAGAAGAGCCAGCTAGAGCCGGTTGCCCAGGACAATGTCCAGACGGCCTTTGAATATTTCTAAGGATGGAGACTCCACAACCTCCCAGGGCAACCTGTGCCAGTGCTCGGTCACCCTCACGGTAAAAAAAAGTGTTTCCTGATGTTCAGAGGGAACCTCCTGTGTTTCAGTTTGTGCCCATTGTCTCTTGTCCTGTCACTGGGCACCACTGAAAAGAGCCTGGCTCCATCTTCTTTACAGTCTCCCTTCAGGTATTTCTGTAGATTGATAAGATCCCCCTGAACCTTACCTTCTCTAGGCTGAATTGGTCTGATCCCTTTTTAAACGTGTTGAAACTGTATGCCTTTACAACCCCTAGTGGCAGCAAATTCACTGGGCGCTGCGTAAAGAAACATCTGCTGCCTATTTGTGTGCTGCTTTGTTCTGTTAGTGTAGATTTTGGTATATAACTGAATTTTCTGCATTTGCTGTATGTGTTGCCTTCATGATTTTGCAAATTTTTGCAATGTTCATCTTGCAAGTCTCATATACTTTCTGAAATAGAGACATCATATAATCTGTTTTCTGTTTGCAATATATTAAGCAACAATTTTCTTTTACAGAGTTTAGCAAAACACAATAGGAGTAACATTGGAACGGAAGGTGGCCCTCCCCCTTTTGTACCTTTTGGGCAGGTATAGTGTACTTCTCTCTGTCATTTTGTAAAAAAACCTGTATCATGATATTTAGGGGACCTGGTTCCAGTTGGATAAATGCTATCAAAACACCTTAGATCATGATGACTTGGATCTAAAAAATGTGCCTGTTTTAAAAAAAAAATTGCATTGATCCTGTCACTTTGTTGTGCCAATTTATATTTAACATTTTTCCTCTCAGTTTCAAACTTAAAATTTTATTTGGTATGTGTAGCCTTTGACTTTTCTGGTTAGATCTTGTGGGCGTTAACATAGTCCCCTTTTAAACGCCAAAGGTATTTACAAGAATTACATTACATAGCTACATCATGAACTAATCTTAAAATGTGAAAGTCATTCTTTTTGGCCTTTCTAGCAGCCAAAGGAGTGTACTTTCAGCAAAGACACCTAGATGTTCTAGGTGTACCTTTTTGCAACATACTCTTTATCTGAAGTTGTGCTACTCTAAGGGAACAACACTTTATTTTTTTCAAATGAGAATAGGCAGAAGAGTTAATTAAAACTTTCTTTTGCGTTTTCAGAAATGTGCATCTCACGTGCAAGTGGATAGCAGAGAGCTTGATCGCAGAAAGACTCTGCAAATGACAAATACTGTAAAAACTGTTGTGGACAATGATGAATTTGAAAAGCAGAGAACAGCTGCTATTGCAGAAGTAGCAAAGAGCAAGGAGGTTAGAATGCATGTGTTGCAGCATTTTACTTACTGTGATTGATCTTTTCTTGTTACTTTAAGTATTTCTTTCTTAAATGACAAATGCTTTCTGATGTTTGCCTGCTTATAACTCTACTCACGTATCTTTAAAAAGATGAATCAAAAATAGAGAGTCCTTTTGGATTGATGGGTATGTTCTTATTTTAATAAAGAAAATAAATGTATCATAATGTTTTATTTTAGATGTGATTTTGACTTGATACCACTATTAAAAAATGTGTTTTTTACAATTTAGCTAATGAGATTTAAGTAATAAATACAGGTTATCAATTTTCATCTGCTTTTTTCAAGTCTCAAAACCCCATGATTTACTGCATGCAGTCTCGAAAGAATATCTAGGAAGTTTAGTTCTAATGTGTCCGGTTTTTATGTCCTCCCTTGGTTTTCCTTTTAGTTTATTTTTCAAATTTGCTTGGTAAGTCATAAAAACTAGAATTATATACCCTTTTTACAGCCTCATTTGGGCATAGGGGAAAAAATACCTACGTAATAAATTAATCTTTTTTGTGTGTGTAAATTAGTGCTTTATTTGTTGATGTGAAACATAATCATAAAAAATACAGCTGCATCAAATTTACTGCACTTTTTCTACTAGTTAAATATTAAGGTTTATTTTCATAAGTTCTGTTTACTAAAATGTTATTTTTTGTGCTTATCTAAAGACCAAGACGTTTGGAGGAGGTGGTGGTAGTAGCCGAAGTAATCTCAGTGTGAGTGCTGGAGGGAATCGAAACAGAGAACTGTTCCAGAAAGATAAGATAACAAAACCCGAGGGAAAGAATGAAGGTGTCTACCGAGAACTGGTAAGGTGGAAGACTTAAATGGAACCTTAAACGTGTACTATTAAAAAACAAAAACCCAAATGTAACAAAAATAAAACCAGAAGACCCTGAGGAATAAGGGCTTTCCTTTCAATTTATTTTGAAGTCTGTTTAGAATACTTAGGGTGCTTTTGTACCTTACTGAGTTAAAACCAAGTCCTCACAAAAGAAAAGTAGTAGTATATGTGGTATAGGACATTACAGTATAGTTTTATTTTCTTGTTTAAATAAGCTTAACAGTTTTGCATGTTAACACTTATTAATTCATTTTAGGCAGGAAAACTTTCATCCTTCAATTTCAACACATCAAATAATATTTTAATGTAGCTTTTCATCTGAATTAGTTTAATATTTATTTTAAGAATCTGTTTTAAACCATTTCTTTGACATTGAGAAACTAAGTGGTAGTCTGATACTTAAAATAACAAAGTAGAAATACTTTTGTTGTGACATGGGAATGTCATGCTTAAATGGTCACAAGTAATGTTTCCTTTTGAGTAAGGTGGGTTACCGTTGGAGAATCTTAACTGTGCCCCTTAATCCAAAACATCGCTTTCCAACATATTTCATAACTTTATAATTACTGAGAAGTGATCTTTGGGATCACTGCATTGAATTAAGTGGGTATAAGGTGAGCAGTTATTGAAGTTTCTGTTTTGATTACTTCAGGAATCTAAAAGTTTATGATGGAGGAAGTATTTTTTTGATTACTTCAGCAATCTAAAAGTTTATGATGGAGGAAGTATTTGTTATCAAGAACAACTCTGGAGAGGAATTTCCAAGTATGCAATAACAATTAATGATTCTGATTTGAGCGATGAAAGCAGACTGAAAGAGGCATCGCAACAATGTAGTAACTCAGTAAACCAGTATTAAAATATTGATTATAAATATAACTTATTTATTGTTGATTATTTTCCACCTTCCTTACTTACTTTTACCAAAAGTTTAACAAAGAGAAGAAAAGACATTTAGGAACAGTAACTGCCTGTTATAATTTTGTTTGTATAGTATGTGTCATCATCTCGCAGCAGGGAGAGCCTCCAGCAGTGCTGCCTTCAGCATTGTGCTCACAAATGTCAATGTAGAGTTGTAGAAGCACAAGCTGAAAGGACATCAAGAGGTCATTTAGTCATCCCTCTGCCCAGTGTAGCACCAGCAGTACACCTTGTCATTCTTGACAGCTGTGTCTTGACCTAAATAGACTTCAAAAAAGACCCCAAACAGACAGGCAAAAACCCCAACAAAAAAAACCCCACAAAATTTAAATTGAGTAATTGTTTAAAGTATTATGTTTTGTGTTTTCTTCTATGAACTGCAAGAAATTTGTCTTACATTGCACTGTAAAATGGCGGTACTTCCAACTTACCGAAACACAGTATTACGTTGTTTAGCATATCTAGGTGCTGCTTAAAAGAAGCAAGTATGAACCCACTAAGCCTATGTAGAAAGCCTTCTTCTGTTATAATTAATGATTTTTAGACCTTAACGCAATGGATAACAAATTTGTTTTGTCTTTTTAGAATTGTGACATCAAGTAGATTTGATTGTTGACTTTCATGTATATTGTTGACTTGCGTGTGTATTTAGAAACGGTTAAAGGTTTCTAATCCATCTGGTGTGTTACCTTCCAAGAAACCTGAAGCACTGTACCTTTACCTACAAAACAATAAACGAAGTAATTTTTCCTGTTTATTCGTAGACACACAATAGATTGTGGAGGTCAATCATCCTCCTCTCTTAATAGTTCTTACAGATATGTCCTGCAATTTTCTTTCTTTCCAGTTTTGTATAGGAGAAGCAAGATTTGTGCTGTGTAAATGAAGTTGAAGGGAGAGTTTTTGACATCCAAAGATACTTAAGATACTACCTCCTTTCTCAAACAGTCTTTGTATCTGGGAAATTGCTGTTCCCTTGGGTATCAAATTGTGACCTATCCAAGATTATTTTTTATCCATAGCTGAGAGTACAGGTACTGTATATATGAGTCTTCATTTCTTACTGGTCTTTGAACGTAGCTGTCATGCACAGAATTTCCACCACTGAAAGGAGGTGATGCAGCAGTAATGGCTAGAAGTTCTCTTCTCATCCAAACCAACTACTTACCTACAAAGGGGAGAAGAGTGAAGCAGATTTGCTGAGGAAGTACTTCTCTCTGGACCCCTGTTGCTATGCAGAAGAATCTAGGAGAATGGCCCAGAGGAGGAACTATTATATTCTGTCATTAAAACATTACTTAGGCAACTTGAAGTCAAACTCAAGTGGGATGATGATTCCCTGTAGACACTGAGGTCATGTTTCTGCCTCATTGGTCTTCAAAGACCTTTTAAATTGCTATTCCTTTACTTAGTCAGTCTTCGGACAGTGCCCATTACAGTGATTTTTCATAGCTAAGCATAGTTACAAAAGTTATTTGAGTTGTTGTATCTTCTGGCTTACTGTATTGAGATATCTCTGTATTGAGATAGCAACCTCAAACACTGGTTTTGTGTCTCTGCCGGCAGAAGGAGACCTGCTCATATCTGTTGTTCCAGAGCACAGTGTGTAGCTGGAATTAAGACAAGAAGTGAACGTATTAAAAAAACAGGAGAAATGAGTGGAGAAATTATATCATAAGACTGTGGAAAACAGGGGAGAGGAAGGGTTAAATGTTATTTGTTGTACAGCTCTTGTACAGTAGTAATTTAAATCATTATAGCGATAGAAGTTCATGTTCTTTTAAGCAGTGAGAGAAAGAAGGGGTTGTATATCTTGGAGGTTAGATTCCATTGGGTTTGTTGTTTGGTTTTGTTTGTTTGTTTTGGAGGGTCACAGTATGACTATTTTGGAACCTGTAGACAAAATGTTATGTTCATGGGACTCCAGTTAAGAATGTATTTGGTTACAGCTGTTGCAGTAGATGGATAACTGGCACTATTTTGGTTGGGTATGGGATGAGGAAGGCTAGAGGGCCTAGTCCCATGTCATATTTAGTGCATGTAGGTCTGTCTGCACTGGAAGAGGCAGCTCTCACTTGAGTGCTTTAAAGCACAGTGCAGAAGTAAGGTTATTTTCTGTAAGTAATGCTCTGTGGTTCCTGCTTTGCCTTTTTGTCATCATGCTCTATACAGTTTAGAATAAGAAAGCCTGTATTTCTGCAGAAGTAAACTGTTTGTATTTCTTTGCTTTCTTCTACAGAACCTTTAGCGATTATATTTTCTCCATGTTTTGAAAAGTGTATAACTGGGTTTTGTATTGTCTGTAAAAGTTGTGAAAGGGTTCAAAGAGGAACAAATGGCTAGTTTGTCTACCAGTATCACTTTGAGAGATTCCTTTTAGTTTTCATCTCAGAGAAAGTGTATTACAGTCTGTCATACTATTCCAGTGTGCAGCAAAGGAAGGGGTAGACTACGGGAATTTGTGCTTGAAACGACATAATATTAGAACTGAAAACTGATGAATTAAAAATCATCATCATAATAATATTAAAAATAAACCCCTCTGCTAGCCGATTGTTTGGACCTAAGAGAGATCGTATGTGAAGTTTTTACATAGAACTGAAATATTTATCATCAGTGAAATATGAAATAGTGTTTCAATTAAAAATTAATGAAAAATTAAAGTCAAATCTAGTGTTTTTATAGAGTGTCAGTTGTATCTTATGATTAGTTCTGTACGTACCTTTTATTTCAGGTTGATGAAAAGGCTCTAAAACACATAACAGAGATGGGTTTCAGCAAAGAAGCAGCAAGACAGGCACTTATGGATAACAGTAACAACCTAGAGGCGGCATTAAATTTTCTTCTGAACAGCAGTAAACAGAAACCTATTCAGGGACCACCACCTAGAGGTAAAACTTTCAGAGAAATGCTTTAAAACAGTGTTTACAAGCAAAGGAATTTGTGTATGGTGGATTACTAATGTAGTTATAGAAGGGCATATCTGCATAGAATGCATTGCAAACCTGAAAGCAAATATTTAGAAAAGGCCTCTGTGTATTGTATTCTTGTCAAAATTTTTGAATTTGAAGTCACAGATTTGAATATCCTTAAATGGAAAATATCTGTATCTGTTTTGTCCGTCATAGAATTTTTTGAAGACAGAAAACACAAACATTTTATGAATCAAATAAAAAAAGTGTGTACACTTTTTTATTTATTTATTCCCCAGTCACAAATAACTTCTGATGTTTACAGGTAAAGGGAAGGGCCGAGGCCGAATAAGACCTGAAGATGAAGAAGAGCTAGGAAACACCAGACCGTCTGCACCAAGCACGCTGTTTGATTTCTTGGAATCCAAAATGGGTACTCTAACAGTAGAGGGTAAGTTATTGAAATTAATGTATCTGGAACCAATATTGGACAGTGCTGGTGGAATTTTTTTCCTAACTTTGTCATCTAGAAGGTGGTTCCTAGAACTTGCTCCACAGTTAGCCATAAAAAAACCAAGGAGTGCTAGAGAGCTATTCATCTCCTTTCAAGAAAGGTCAAATAAACCGCACTGCGGTGGTTTGTACGTCTGTCTTGATTATAGAAGAGCTTAGGGTGTTCGTTTCAAGCTTAGATGTCTAAAAAGTCAGTAATTTTGAAATAAGGTGACATAAATCCCAGTTTGTTAATCTGATTTGATAAAGGCTCTTGCAACTTTAATGTACTTCCATGTTGTTCAGAAGTAAATAAAGAAAAAAGCTATAATTGCAGTCCTCCTTCTCCAGTTTATAAACAGCATGTTTTGCATGCTGCCCAGTTAAGAGTTTAGTAATTGTGGTAAGTGTAGTTGTTTTTGTATTGCCTCTCTCTGGAGGGGGGAAAAAGGAAAAAATCTTTTTGGCTGCTGTAAAATATTAAACAACTATTTTCTCCTGGTTTTCCTGTTTAATAACTAAGGACTGAGGGAAAGGTAGGCTTTTAGAAAGAGGGAAGCCAAATAATCCCTCAGATTTAATGCAAAAGATTTGGGATTTTTCTTTAATGTCCTTTTAGTTACTTTTCTTTCTTAAGAAGCCATACAAGAATGTAGTCTATGCACCAGGATGTCTGTTTAGGTCTAAATCATTAAGTACTTTGGAAACGTTAACAGACACATGCATTAAAAGAAAAAAGAGGAAATTCCATACATCCTGAGGTTCCTAGAGGCTGCTGTAATATTAAAGTAAAACTCGTGGTAAGGTCGGTAATAAATGGAGATCATTTTTTCTTTTGGGTATGGCCTTGGAGGTGTGTCAGTGGCCAACACGAAATGAAATTATCTGCTTCCATTATTTAACATGAAGGTTTTGTGATGGAGTTGTAATTTTTTTCTCCCTATAAAATGACACCTATCATAAAGGGTGAGAAAAAGGTCATACTAGTTCATATGAACTGTTTGATATTTTGGAGTTTTCTAAGGAATGAGTACATTTAAGGAAACACTGCATTTATATGTAATTATTTTTTTAACTTAAGTTCCAAAATAGTCTTTGTCGACTGTTAATAATGGACTCTTGCTTTGTGTATTTTCACTGGATTTAGGATTTAAAAAAAAAAAAGTAAGGGGGGAGGAAAAAAAGTAATATGGAAAAAGTGGAAAACAAGCTTGTGGTAAATGAAAGTTGCCCTGTTGGGAAAGGTACGAACAGCTGTAATGTCAGTAGGCACTTGCATCTGAAATGCAAGTAGAACATCCCCTTTGTTCGGGTTAGTCAAGTGAGAGATCTTCTATTGAATGTATTATTTTTGTTTGTAGCCTGTATGTATTAAAAATGTGTAAATATTTGTCTTTTTCTGCTATAGCATTGAATTTAAGGTTAGTTGTCTTTGAGAGTCATTATTGAATTAGAAATGAAAACATGAAGTCATGTATACTCTGTCAGTGCTTCTAAACCCCAGTTTCTGTGAGAATTATTAGGACTATCTGCTTTCCATTAAATGCATGGCATATTTTTTTTCAAGAGTTATTATTGTTAGATCTTTCGGATGTTTGAATCTGCACATTTACAGTTGCTACTTGCATAAGCAGTATAGCATTTTGCATTAATGTATTTGAATACTTTTTGCAGCCTGTAGCAACTAAAAGCATATTTAGGTGGAAGGAAACACACCAGTCTAGAGATTCAGTTCTTGGAGCTGTACAGAGGATGCCTTTATCCAAAAAAGAGGAAGCAGCAGCAAAGAAAAAGGACACACGTTTTGTCATAGAAAACTTGCCTTAACAAATGGGCTCAGGAGTTAGTTCACTAACTAGTGAACCCAGGGGTCTCTTGCTGCTGCTAGTAGGATTAGATGCACTGTGAGTCACTAAACATTTTATGACGTGCTAAGCTTTAACTATGAACAGAAAGGTATTTGCATATAAATGTGATAGCTTATAGTTCTTTTGATAGCAAATAGTATATTGTTGCTGTATCTAGGTTGAGTTTCATTGCAACAGTGTCTTTTTTTTTGGCCTGCAAAACAAGTGATTTTAAATAGCTAAATATTGTTTTATATTTTAGTTGGGTCTAGGTCTTACTAAAACAGTTTGTAGAAAGTGAACAAAAAAGTTGTAATAGAGTTCCTTTTCTTATGTATGTTGTTTATAGTTTGTTTATGGTGAGTAGCCACAAGTTTATGGCTTTCTTTATGAAACAAAGCTAGTTGTAGATCAAACATTTATATCATGAGTCTTCACTGTTTCTGTCAGAAATTTAAAATATTTAAAGAAAATACCTGTCAAATACACAAGCATTCTGCATTAGTTGATACAATTTTGTAAACTGTTCAAGTAATGAATATAATCACGTTTTCAAAAGCATGTGTAGGGAAGCATTCTTGAGAAATATCTTTTGGCAACTCATTTCATTTACCAAAGATGAGTTAGATTTTTACAGTAAAAAGAAATGAAAACACTTGTAGTGTTTTTCTCTTGCATTACAAACACTGTTTTTTTTTTCTTTGGATTAGTTTTGTGCTTATATTGAGAGATTAGAGAAGGCTTTTATGTGTGACTGAAAGGCATTTAAAGGAAAAATAACAGAAATAACCCGTGTGGGATATATACCTTTCTTATTGTCAGTAATTTCATAGTAAGTAAGTAATAGTAATTTACCGAGAATTGTGAAATGAGTGAATTGCTTCTTTTAAAATGATATTGCTGATTGATAGTGTTTGCTTAGGTGGAGTTTTATGATCCTTTGAGTTTAGTACATATATGTAGCCAAAATATTGTAGTGTACTAAAGCACAGTGTTATGCGAGTTAAAAAAAAAAAAAAAAAAAAGGGTTATATTAGCATATATACTTCAGTTTATAATCTTCAGTATTGTGTTTTAAAGATAAATATGCTTTGCTTTTGTGGGTTTTTTCCCCTCTTAAATAAAAATAAAAAGATTCTATAAATGTCATAAGAAGAAAAACATAATTCTATGAAAACTTTGTAAAGGCTTTGTACTCCTTCAGTTGCCAAAAGTTCTAGCATATTTCCTGACATGACACACAGGGTTTTTGGTTTTGTGTGTTTTAAGACTATGCTGGGCTTTTCTAGCATTCTCTGAATGATCAATATGCAATCTGATGTACTATTGCTGAGTCATGCTTTTCTGAAAAAAAAACCCCAACCTTGTTAGCATTTTTTAAGAGTTCAGAAAGTGTTCTGCTTATTTTTTTGGAAAAAAAAATGAATATTTCTGCCTGTTTTCTTTCTGAAGAAGTAATAATACATGTTCTTGTTCTTTCTGTTATTTGGAAATCAATGGGCTTTACAGTGGTTGCTCAGTCGCATTTTGTTAGTTTTTATTTTCCGTATTGAATTGTCTAGCCCATAGGATTGTGCCTCTGTTTCTATGACAGGTTTTATTTTTATCTTGCAGAGTCTACTTCAAATGGATTTTTCAAGAAATACATAGGCATATCCTGAATTGCAAGCTTTTTCTCTTTTAGAAGTGTTTTTTTTCTTTGCCAAGTTTGAGAGAACCTGTGCAGTCTGATGAATTCAAACACATCTTAAAATCATTTATTGAAAGTGTTATTTTTCTGCCGTTTTTATGCCTCTCTGGTTGAACATAATCTCATTTAAATTCTTAATGATTAGTTGTCTTAAGTTCTATGCAAACTGAGATGAAGTGAGTGTTAACAGTGTTTGCAGAGTGATGATGTATATGCAATGATTACATTTACCACTGTGAACTCTTTCGTCATGAAGTCTGCATCCAAGTGTTTGCAGAAAACAGGATATATACTACTAGCACCTTTTTAATTTCATTTGATCCTGTCAGTTGTTAGCAGTAGAGACATGTACTTCTCTCAGTATTAAAAAAGTAGTGGTCAGAAATGAAAGACACATCAGGGAAACAGCTAGAAACAACTCAAATATGTAATGTTACATAGCCAAGAATACGGTCTCTTCATTGATTTTTCTGCATAGTAACTGTACTAAGGAGGGCCCAGGCAGGCAGGTTTTTCTGCATTTATGTGTAGCATAGTACATCCTCCATTCAGTATAAAATAAGACTGATTGTCCTGCAGTACTTCTGGCTCCTTGCTGTCCCATATGGTCTCTAAAATCCCAGCTTGTTTTTTAGATATTCAGAGATGGCCTTTGTATAGGGATAGTGTTTTAAATAAATGAGCACACTCCTACTGTTACACTAATGCATATGATCAGGAGCATATGATTACCTGGAATGGCCATATTTATCATTATCGCAAGCATTAGGCTTCTATACCCTTCAGACAGATCGTAATTTCTTCTAGATGACTGAGAGTCTATGTAGAAGCAAAAACAAAAGGCACTTCTGCTGAACTGGGATAAATATTTTTTAATTCTGTACCGTGCCACATTTTCTTCAAAAACTGCCTATGTGATCTGGGGAGAAAGTGTCTGAAAAGAATCGTTTCTTTTCAAGCACTCAGAGGATTGATTTGCTTTTCTCTGTGCATCCCTCTGTGTTTTTCTTATCTACTGTTTCTAATTGCACCTGAAACCTCAGTATTGTTGAGAATTTCTACATTCACTTCTGGATTTGCAGTAACCAGGTTGGGTGGTTCTGTTTTTGAATAGGAACTGCAGAACAGTTGTTTAATTTCTTATCTTTGATTTCATACCTTTTCATAGTTGGATTTAGACCAAGTAGAAAAATATTTGTGGATTTAAATACCTTTATATTTTGTTTAGGAGGTACTTCTGCTCCTTTTTAGAGATAGGACAGCACATTAAGCTTTTTGTTTGTTTGTTTGGAAAGAAGTATAAATTAGTTATAAGAAAGTAAGGTGGTTTAGTCTTTTGCCCTATAAGAGGTGTCTTGTGAGGTTTTTTTACATGTCGTGTCCTTTTTTCAGAGTTAATGAAAATTTGTTTTAAGTAATTACAGCTGTCAAAAGTATTAAATACCTGACTCCATGATCTGCTAGTTCTTTAACTGTAAAACATAGCATATAGTAAACATACTTTATTTAAATGAAATGCAAAGAATTAAAACAAACAAACCCATAGTTTTATACTGCATATTTATTTATTTATTTTTCACTGTGAATGGTTGGTGATACCTGTGGAAATATTTCTGTGTTGGAGTTAAGTAGTTTGAGTTTTGGTTGGAGAGAGAAACCTGCTGACTGTGAGATAACAAAAATGGTAGACAAAATTGCTGTCAACTAGCTGCCTTTGCTTGCACTTGGATTATTTCTGCTGCTGAACACAGAAGATTTTTTCCATTAATCATCTTCTTATTTTTCTTTCGTTATGAGGAATGATTCATCCATCTTTGCCAGCTTAAATAAGTAAACACAAGGATTATCAGGGAGAACAAAACAGTGCCAAGAGCTCTGACTATAGAATTAAGGAATAATGGACAAAATGCTGAGAACCAGGCACAGTTCAGATATTTTCTCTCTTTTTGGTTCTTAGGGACTGAGAACAGGCTGGTGCTTCCATCTGCTCAGGATCCAAAGCCACAAAAGCTTTTGGCAGACATCTACATCTTTGAAAGACTCAAGCAAAGATCAACTTTTTAATAATTATTTCTTTATTTGTTATTAAATGGGGTGGGTGGTGAGAAATATAACAATGATTTTGGCTAGAGCATTGACCCAGGACGTAGAAGGCCAAAACCTTTTCAGTTTCAGATTGTGCAGAATTGCCTCTTCAGTCCTCCCAAGAGACAGGCTGTGCTTGGGGTGGACATTTCGTGCTCTTCCTGTTAAAATGAACCTCCTGTGCAACAAACTACAACATTAATGGGATCGCAGAAAGAGCAAGTGGGAGGTGGCATGTCTGTGTAGTCTGTTAATAGAGCCACTTCAGGAGAAGGGAGGAAGTCATAGGCTGAAATCTGTTTCTTGCTCCAGTAGTTAGGCTTTGACTGAAATACAAATTTAGACATGCAGTTTTGATTTAAAGGTGGTGAATTAATTGTACTCCAAGGTTAATTATTTCAGCAATTAAAGATCAGCATTTTTAAAAAAACAATTTTTTGTTTCTAATCTGAATTTTCTATACTCTGCTTCTAACTGCTGTATAATATTATGCCTTTCTTGCCATATAGAGAGCTATCAAAATTTGCTTTCCTAGACGATATTTATAGGACATAATGGACCTGTATGTTATCCATCAGCTGTGTTAGCTGTGTGGGTTGAGCTTTTCTAGCCTCTGATCAAAGGCTTTTTTTCCGGACTGCTTTCTCTCTTTTCTGAACAAACTCATTTATCAATTTTCTTCTTCAAATATGCATCCCATAAGTACAGACCATACTCTTGTAGTGGTTTGAATGATGCTGTATAGCATCAGTATCACGTGGACTCTTGCCTCTGCTCACTCTGCGTCTTGAGCCTCCCAGCTAATTTCGCTGCAGTTACCCTTATGTTCTCCGCCACCAGTGTTGTCTGCGGGAGATAAGTAACAAAAGAGGTGCTGACTGTGTAGGAGGGTTTGCAAACAATTGCCTTTGGCAGAGGTTTTCTTACTGTCTCATATTAACTCTTGACCCCAATCTCCCTCAGAAGAAATAGGACTTTAGTGGAGAGTAAGCATTTATCGCAAGCAGAAGGACACACACCCAAACTCTTAGGGACCCAGCCCCAGAGATCCCCCAAGGAACAGGGCATTTCTGTGCTTTCAGATTTGAATTTCTGTCCTTCTCCTACTTAACTGTTTATGCTTGAGGTAAGCCAGGATGCGTGATGTGTGTGGGTTTTTTGTTTTGTTTTTATATGGTAACATTCTTTGGACAATTTGGGGCTAGTATATCTTGTCTGATTTCAACAGTCTTGTTTTAGTCCATTATGGTTTGTATATTCCCAAAATAAGTTAAAGGTTTGAAATAAGTTGGTAGTGCAGTAGAATATAATGAAAAAATTATTTGTTTGATTTCTTGGTCACACATTTTATTTGAATATTGGGGAGCGAGGGAACTTGGGAGGAAGAAAGAGTCTGACCTTTTGGATTTAAAGGGAATTTGTAACATTTGGAATTTACCATTTAGTAGCTGTGTTTTCAACAAACACAGTGCCCTGTTGACAGTAAAGGATCCAAATTATGAAATAGCCATGTCTATTATGCAGCTTTACTTCTAAAAATTGAATTTCAGTCAGTGTTAATTGTGAATATCAAGAAAAACAAACTTATTTTTGTTGTATTATGTTAGCATTGTGACATATGAGACTTTTGTATTTTTATTTTGTCAGTAACTTCTCTTTAAATATATGAGAGAAAAATATAGTAAATTTCATACATTTAAAGAGTAATAAAAAAAATTGCCAATTTTTGTTTCAGTCCTTTAATCCTGTAAATTCAAGTTTGTAGTGAATACAACGGCAAAATGTTTTGGGGTTTTTTTGCCACTTCTTTATGAATCATCCTCCTCAGCTTGTATTTATTTTGTTTCAACAGAAACATGAACTCAGGTTCCAGTTCCTCAGTGTTACTACATTTTAGAAAGAATGATATTGTTATTTATGTAACTTGACAAAGCTCTCGAGTAACTGGAATTTCATTCCATGACATGAAGTGTGTGCAAATGTATTATTAATTTCCTTCTAATTTTTTAATCTTTTGGCCAATACGAGATAGAACATACCCTGGCGGTACCTGTCTCAAAGACATGTTTTCATAAAGTTGCATAAAAATATAATTCAAGTTGGAAGAAGAAACCCAAATCATTGCTACCGATGTGGGAAGGGCTGCTGTCTTTGAGTTTAACCACATTATTAAACATGGTAAAATCCACGGGAGAGAGCTACGGGAAACCGTACTACTTAAATTCCATTGTGCATGGAGCAGTGCTTTTAAAATTGCATTGGCTGGGATTTCCAATGGCAGCAGGTCCTTCTGGCTTCTTGTAAGCAAGGGAATGTGATTGGTTCTGTATGGTCTTCTTGGGTCATCACATACAAAAACTAAAATGAGTAAAATAATTGAGTGATGGTTTCAAACTGAAAAACGCTAGTTGTCATCTTAAAACTACCCAGCAGATGACAAAAGCCTTGTCATTAATTTTGAAATGGGTTTTTTCCAGACCATGTTCCCAAATGTCCAGTTACAATGATGATGACTGGGCTGATGCATCTTGCTGTTTGACAGAATAGCGTACCAAATCTTCTTGTTAAATGCCAAATTAATATTTGTTTGTTACTGCCCTGTAGGAACTATTACTTTTCTGGGAACATTAGCTAATGGTTTGTTGGAGGTGGGGCAAGAAGAAGTAGAAGCAAGGAACAGCAGCTGCAACAGACAATCTGTGAATAACAGCCCTCATCGCTTAACTTTTTCTGTTAAAGAAGCTTTAGATTCCCTTCAGTTTTTTGGTGATGAGTCCGAACAGCACAAATTCGTGAAGAACCTGTAATAGTCTCATCTCTAGGCTTTTTTTGTTTACTGCTATTGACAAAGTAACATTCACTGTTATTTGGCAGTTTCCATTTGTGAATGGGTTGTGCTTGAACGTTAAACAATCGGTTTACATGTCCTGCTCATTCAAGGCTGTTCTGTATGATGTAGTCCCCTGGGAAGCTTTTAGCACTGTAACTGCATCTTTGTAGAAGACATCAGTTTACTAGATTTTACATCTCTTAAGGTTAGAGTAGAAAAATGTCAGGTATTTTGTGAGCATCTTTTGCATGTCACAGTAAATAGACCTAGAAAAAAGATGTTTTTGTTCACTGTTTTGAAATTTTGTAGTCTCTTTCCATGCTGTCTAACATTTAGTATTATTTTAATTTTCCCATAGTATTTTAAAAAAACCCTGTAACTGAAAGTTCCAACACACTTTAATGTCAGCTTGTTGCTTTTGTATCATGATCACATTATGTTGGGTAGAAATAATTTACTTGATCATCAAATAGTCCTGCTTTTGCAATTGATATATTAGAAATTTGTTGTTAAATAGATCTGCAACAGATGGCCTTTTCTGTTAACATACTGCTAAAAATTCTGTTTCTTGAAAAAAGGAGATAATAGGAATTCTTCCTAACTACTTAGTTCTGGGTGGAGCTATTCATGCCAATGTTTAAATGTGTTGCTATTTTTTCTTAGCAGTTACGCTGTTTTAAATCTCCATGCTTCTTTGTGGAACAGTGGGTTATAACTCTAAATGAAACTTCTTAAAGTCCTATTTTACAGGTAATTCTTGTTAAGTAGACGAATAGCATTCGAGTTCTGAATTATTTCTTTCTGGATTTTGAAGATTAATACTGCCTTTTTAAAGACAGAAAATATTGTCTCACATGAGAACACTTGTAACTTTTTATTGGAAAGCAGGTCAAAGAGGTGGAAGAAAGGTAGAAAGAGAAGATCTCTGCAGTTGTGTGACAGAAGTATGTTACTCGGAGATCTATTATATCCAGATTTTTGGTGTCTAGTAAAATTAGCTTTTTTCATTAAGGTGTCTAGACAATAGCTAAAATTACTTATTACAAGTATTACAATTATTATTATAAATTGAATAGAAATTTCAGTAAACTTTTTCCAATTGTAGAAGAATATGTATACATTTCAGTTTTTCCTCAGGGCTTTAACTAAAGTGTTATAACTGCTCTGCATGCTTTGGGAATAAATCTTGCAGTTGTACAGAGTCCTTGTATGTACTAGATGCTGTCTGAGGTGACTATCCGTCTCAGCTCAGAAAATGTTTCTTCATTTAGAAAAAGGTCAAAGGACAGCCCTTGAGAGGAAACATTTAAATTCTAAGTCAATCCTAAAATCCTGCCAACTAGCAAAATAAACATGCCCAATCTAGTCTTTAGCCCATTTCTACTTTTACCGTTGGAACAACTTTCCCCTGTGCACATGACTTTGTTTAATGAACTTCATGTTACAACATATTAAATAAGATGATATATAAGGAAGTATTTTAGAATTTTATACACATCTTTCTTTAATGGGGTATATAAGGCAGCAAACATTCAGAGGTCATCAAACAGTTCAATCATTTTGTGTGTAGTTAACATTAGGAATAGACATGAGAGTTTAGGTTGGGAATAGGAAGAGTGGAAGCCCAAGGATTTTAATACCAGAGGGGAAGAGATATAAATTAAGAATATCATGAAGGAAGACTGTTAATTAATTAGGAAGATAAACCTTTTGTATATAAGGCAGGAAACATTCAGAGGTCATCAAACAGTTCAATCATTTTGTGTGTAGTTAACATTAGGAATAGACATGAGAGTTTAGGTTGGGAATAGGAAGAGTGGAAGCCCAAGGATTTTAATACCAGAGGGGAAGAGATATAAATTAAGAATATCATGAAGGAAGACTGTTAATTAATTAGGAAGATAAACCTTTCTAGATGATAGGAAATCTAGAAGATTGGTGTGTATTATACAGAAGTGGGAAAGCGTAATGAAGATACTTACAGAAAAGTTGCAGATATAAAAGGAAGAAAAACAGTATTTTCATGTTCCATTTGTAAAGGAGAGATAGAGGCACTTTTAAACTTGAAGGATTTCATCTAAAAAAAAAAAAATTTTAAATGTTACAAGATTTAAAAAGTCATCTTTTCATTTTTAAAAAGAAAATGAATATTTATGAAACTCTTGGTTCTTTCTGAGTAATATATATTTACATATGCATGCATTAAAACATTATTGGTTTCAAAGTCATAAATTTTGCAGTAAGATGTATTTTATCAAGATTATGATCATGCTAAGTGTCATGTATGGTTATGTCACTTTAAAAAAAACACTAAGTCATTTTAGTCAAACCTTTTTGACTTCTAAAAGTTAGGGTAAATCAAGTCTATGTAAAAATAAAATTAGATTCTTACTAGCCAATTTAGTCAATTAAATTGATAAAAATTCTGTGAACTATTAATAATAATGTGATGCTTCGAAGTTTTTTTTTTTTAAAAAAAAACAACCTAAAATTTACATTTTAATTTTAACTCTTACCATGTAGGAAATAATTATGAAAATTGATACATCTGTTGTCGGGTATCAGCATTCATTGTTTCTAGTGGTAACATGTAAACTGAAGTTCTTAGTTTTTCCTTCCCATAGAAGTGTACTCAGGGCCAGGCAGCAGAGAGCTGAGTGCGTAGTCCCAACCAGGCCCGTCCACGCACACCAGACTCATGCACATAGTACATACATGACCAACTGCTGTGGATGGACACAGGCAAGAGAATGACAACTTTGTAGGCACCCACATGACACAAAATTGCTCATATAAACATGAATCACTCTAATGGGTTTATGCTTTCCTTTTCAATCAGGTTCAAAGTCTGCTAGCAGATCTAATACCCACCCAGCCACATGCACACACTCACATCAGCCTCTCCTGGCCCCTAGACCCTTGATCTCTGGTACCCACCTTAGACACCTCTTGTCCAACTTGCTGACTAATACAACCTGAAGTTTGCAGGAGGGTTACATGAATGTACTTACGTAGGTCTGTCCGGTATCTGAGCCCAGACCTGTGGTCTCTCTGGTAGATGGCCTTCAGATCCGTGGTCTCTCTGGTATTCAGCTGCCAGGTCTTTCTTGTCCCACTTACCAGCTTATCCTGTCTCAAGTTTGCCAGCAGGTTTAAAAACATGTCCCCTCACACACACAATAGAGAACTTAATCACACAGAAGGTTTTTAGAAACAGAATTTAATGAGGAGATGAGACAGGCTACAGTGATCACGTGCAGGAGTTGGCCTGGCAAGTGTATTGACCAGGAGCCTGCTTACTTGCAACTGTCCTGTTTAATCTCATTCCTTCTTTATTTTTCTCATGCTTATTCGTCCTGGATTCATCTTGATCTTTCCCCTCCTTTGCCTCTTCACCTAAACATCCCATTAAAAATTCCATGTTTGCCTAAAAAAAAAAAGTAATTCCATAAAAAGTTTCACAGATGCCCACAATTCCCCTCCTCCCCAGTATGCCATAGCAAGTTTGCTCTTTCTCATGAGATCCATGATAATCTTGTTTTTCTTCCCATCAGTTAGAGTTCTGGTTGAATCTTTTGAAGGTAATGCTTGAGCGGTTCCTGTTATGGCTCATTGACAGGTTCTCCAGAGTTCTGGGCTTTGTTACTATTCCCAGTATCTATGGTTTGTCAGCTGTGTTCATTTTATGACTTCCATTTCTTGCCTTTGTGTTTTCTGCTGAATAGCTGTTAACAAGTTATTTTTACAGAAAGTTTCAATTCAGATTAAAAGTATTCCTTTTTTCTCCTCATTTTCCTCTCTCTTCCTTTCTCCATGTTAGAATTCTATTTTTCTGTCTTAAATGGCTGTTATTCAAGTGAGTTATTGATGTCCATAGGGAGAAATAAGTAACCTCCTGGAAATTTATGCCCAGCTTTTCTCATACTGGTAGGTGGTTTGGTTCTAAGTACAGCCCAGAGTAGTGTATGTTTTCCAAAAACTAGGAATTACAGTTCAAATGTCTCTGCTAAATTTTCTGTGTATCATTCCATTTCTGTATCACAAAGGTAAATACTGCATACTTTTCTAAATAATTCTGTTGCTTTATAAGTTAGTGTCTGAAACACTATTTCTAAAATACGTTTGTGTGAAATATGTTAATAATGGAAATAATTTTTTTCTTTCTAGAACCAAAATTGCAATTTCAGCCACCACATCAAGTACAGCACAAAGTTATGAATACAGAACAGAATGGCATCAAAGAGAATCATTCAAGACACATTTCTCGCAATGACATGAGACAACCAAGGAATGAGAAACCCCCTCGTTTTCAAAGGGATATTCAAAATTCAAGGCAGGCTTTGGAAAGTGGTGGGTTACCAAGAAACAGAGGTCCTGAAAGGCACAGCTCTTTAGAACATTGGACAGATGAAAAAAATAAAAGTGACAGACATTATCCTAGAAATGATAGGCCAAAGGATTTGGGTTATCCCATAGCCACTCACCAGAGTGATATTGCTTTCAAAAAAAGGGATAACAATATGCAAAACAGAGTAGGAAAAGGGGTGTCTTTCACAGAATTCAAGGAGAACTCTGCTACTCAAGATACTACAGACAACAATAACCAGAAACGTGGGAAAAGGGAAAACCAAATACACAATTCTGAAAATTTTTGTGATAGGAAGGCACGGACAATAAGTAGTGAAGCCTTTATGGTAAAAAGTGAGCAACATTTTGGTGTTAGTAACGACTACCAAAATCCTGGTAGAACTGATAATTTTAATGCTGTACCAAATGGAGATACTGAGCATCATCAGAAAGGAAGACGAGTAGGACCTATCAAATCATCAGGACCCACTATGATCCCATCTTTTGATGATAAAATGTTGTATTACAACACCGGTCCCAAAAGGAGATCTGGGCCCATCAAACCCGAGAAAATATTAGAACCATCGATTCACATGGAGTATGGAAAAAGTTGGAGACCAGGGGATGAATGTTTTGCTCTTTATTGGGAAGACAACAAGGTATGCCTTTGCCAAATAAGTACCACCTTAAATTGTACCTTTAATGTTTTCTTACGTACATTTGGGAGATTTTAACATGCTAGCACAGAGACACGGGGCTTTGCTCATAGGTGTGTAGTGTGCTTGTTGACTAGCTTCTTGTTCTTTTTTTTCTTTGTTTATGAGATATGTCGCTTGTATTCATTGCATGAAACTTTAAGCGCTTAAATTGTCATCTTGAAGGTGATTGTTTCTCTCATTGAGGTGGAGCTTAGGATGACTAAGCTCCTAACTGAAGCATTTGACTTAAGTGCCAAAAATGTGAAGGGATGAATATGGATCTAAGTGCCCATATTCTTTTCCAAGGAACAAGAAACGGGATGCTGTGCTATCTAGAACAGTCTGTAATGGTAGATGTGTAATGCCTTTTTCTAGAATAAGTCAGCGTGCAACCTTTACTAGCGCAAGGGAAGACCAGAGTCTGCAGGAATGGGGCGGTTTAAAAAACTCTGTCTTTTATTTCAGTCATCGCAGAAAGGAAACAGCAAAAGGCTTATTTTTTATTATCATTAGTAGACTATTAGCTGAAGAATTTGTGGAACAAGCGAGTTATGCTGCATGATAGTTTGTTTTACTGATTTTTAAAAGTCTAAATACTTCATCTTCAGCTGTTTTTTCCTATTAATAAGATTTCTCTTCCGGCAAGACACTTTCCTTTCGTCTTCTCCTCCTTTCTGAAAAAAGTTTTAGCCTATTTTCTTTGCTTTGTTATTATCTGTTCAGGAGTTCTCTGTCACTCTTCTTGGGTAGTTTCTTCCGTTTTTGACCCTTTCTTATAACCTGAGAACTACCTTAAATATTATTGTTCTTTGAATAAGTTTTATTCCCACCACTTTCTGTCTTTTTTTGTTTTAATGTTACTTATTTAAGGTTTATTCCTTTTTTGTCTTTTTTTACAGAAAGTAGATAGTGTTAGCTCAGCAGCATGACTTTATTTTTCTCTCTTTTTTTTGTATGACTAAAACGGATGATAAGGCATGCAGAATTTTTGGTAGTGGCAACATATAGTGAGTTGACTCTCTGAAATAGGAATATGTAGCTTGGGTGGATGGATTAGTGTGAAATATAATGGCATATTACGGAATTGTTTCCTATTTTGAGAAGCATATTTGCATTACTGTGAGATGAGTTTTTGAAATTCTGGAAAGTGTGAAACTTGCAAAATAAGTAGATACGAGGTAATCCCAGACTGTTACCTTAAAAGTATTCATCACATTAGAAGTGGTTTTTTTTGAGGGTTATTGGGTTTTTGGTAGTTATAATGAATGCTGCTGCTCACATCTAGGACAATGTTGAAATGTGATGATAAAATACAGTACTGAGCTGTTAGGAGGCAGCGATTTCTTTGTGTTCAATGAGATAAAAGTGATTGAATATCTTCAAGAAAGCTGATCTGTGTTTGCATAAATGTCAAAAAATCAAGTTTTGTGTTTTATCATATTTTATTTTGTGTTAAAATAGGTATATATCAGTATGTACAGTGCATATGGCTGATAGGCACTTACCGATACATGTATTTTAAGAAAAAGTCTTACAGTAACACTTCTCTGTATAAAATAGCATTTGTGTTAGCAATGAATTTGTTCTGCTTTCAGAGAAATGGAAACAAGTCTTTTAAATGTTCAGTGTGATTTCATAAGCTACACATTTTCTCAACGAGTATTCTAAATACATTCTACCGTGTCCTTGAAGTCTATCATGTGGAAGTTTAATACATCTGGTTTAATATCTGGTAGAAATCTTATTCAAAATATAATACTGACTAAGACTAAATGTGTATATATATACACACACACATATATATATGAGAAGATAGTTGTTAAGCTGTTTGTGGTATTTCAGGTAGTATTTTATGACCTTTGAAAATTTCTCTTTTAAGTTCTACCGGGCAGAAATTGAAGCTCTCCATTCTTCTGGGACAACTGCAGTTGTTAAATTCTGTGATTATGGAAATTATGAAGAGGTGCTTCTCAGCAACATCAGGCCTGTTCATGCAGACACATGGGTATGTGATAACAAATTGTATTAAAAAAATATAAACTACATAGTCTGTACAAAATATGTAACCCTTCAGAAAACTAATGCCTACTCATGCAAAGAGTGTTAATTGCATGTGTAGAAAAATAGTTAAGTGAATACACGAACAAAATCTCAACTTATGAAGTTTCATATAGACAACTATAAAAGTGTATTATCATGTGGTATTCTTCTTGTACAATAAATTTCAATTGTATTGTTTGAAAATGAATAATTGACCTGTCAGCCAAACAGTTTTATGCATATTTTCTCTCTAAAACGCTTACTCTATTAAACACGGTTTTCTGTTTTATTTCATGTACATTGTATGTTGTTCTGTAAAGGTTAGGAAACAGTCTTTTAATATATATATATTCTGAAGGTTTTTACTACATGTGTATGTATGGCTAAATATAGACATCTGTATCACTTTATTTTGTATCATGATTTTATTCTTGTTTCAATGATTTCTTCTTTGCCAAATGTTGTGGTGGAGGTGTCTTCCTTGAAATCTGGTTTATGAGATTTAGAATGTATTAGCTTTATGGAAGTTGGAAATTTCAAAAGGCTTTATTTGTGAATGTCATGGAAATAAAGGTACATTTTGATTTTTAAAAAAAAATATCAGGAGTGCACAATTCTTTGCTGTTTACTCTTACTATAAAAAGCTGCACAAAAAGTATTCATATTTGTATATTGATTCCTTAATGATTAGTTGACTGTGTTTATTTTCATTTCTTACCTCTGGGTCATATAGCCATATTGCTACTGCTGCAGAGGTTGAACAGTCAACTACTGTTTCCTGCCTGTGGTCTTTTAACTTGTGGGCTTGCTGTAGCTCTTAGATGCCCTTACGGCCTCTGAGATGGCCTTTTTATACTTAAAAAGATATCTAAAACTCTTCCCAGCTGATGCATTGCTGTTTCTATGAAAATTTTACCTTCTCTCCCTGCCCCCCCTGCTTCTTTTTATCCCAATAGCTGAGCTGGAAGGTGCTAGTTTCTTACTGTATGATTGTACTTATTTTGACCCTTTTTCTGGGTTAATAATCAGCCTTTTCTTCACACTTTTTTGACTACAGTCTTGAGGAGTGGCTTTTATTTTACTTTAACCCTCTGAAAATTAGCTCTCACAGAACTTGAGCTGGTGTTAAGACTAAGTTGATCTAGTAGTGAGGTGCCAGCCTGAAGCAGTGGTCCTTCCTGCCTCTTCTGCCTATCTCTGACCACATGTTCCTCCTGTTCCCTCTCCTCCTGTGTTGGATTGTCAGTCATGTAGCCACTGGATGAGTTGAATGAGATGTACCACCCTTTCCCCCCCAGTTTCATTTGTTTTATTTCAGAGTTAGTTTGTTAAAGCTGGCACAAGATGGTGGGACAATATATGGAGAGGGGATTCTGCCGCTGGAGTAGCATAGTCCATGCTACATCCTGATCTAGTCATTGAGGCTTCCTCAGTTGTTACTGGGGAGAAATAAGGATTTTTCCAAGGACCTTTCAGTCCATTCAGAAATGAAAGATACTTTCCTCAAGGTTCTTTTTTCTCTCAAGGGAGCCTAGGTGAATAGCATAAATTTAAACAACTAAATTTAGTTCATTATAGTTGTAGAAGATAAATGCCAACCAACATCTTCACAGTAAAAAAAAAAATTATGGTTTCTTCCCGAGGTTTTACTGTTTTTGTTGCTAAAAGGTCCTTGCAGCTATAGGATTTTTACAGGAGAAAGTTGATTAGCCCCTTGCTTTGTCGTGTTTGGATGCAAACTCTAGTCCTCATTATGCATTGCAGTTCTTAATCGCCCATTGGGGTCATGTTCTGATACTCAGGTGTCTTTTAAGCTGAACACTGTTGGTCACTTTTCTTTGTCTCGGTGTTCATATTGGTATATAAATCTAGATAGCACACACAAATGCAAAATGAAGTTCTCATGCTGCTTAATACTTAATTCTTTGTCATAAGATTTAAGTAACTTTGTGATATTTCCTCTTTACAAGAGAACAAAACAGATTTTAAACTGACTTCAGTAATTACTTTTCTTTCACTGATCAATGTTATCAGCAACAGTTAACTTGTTTTATTGGAAGTGTTATGCTGAGTTTTATTTCAGTCCTTCCGGGTAACTTCCATATAGCTAAGTCTTTCTTAGCTGTCTGTACTGAAGAATTGTTGCTAATGTAGAAATATAGTGTATGTGAGTTCTGATGTCCTAATATTGCCAGTTTTTCAGACTCCTTTTTGAAAGACTTGTCGATATTAAGAAAAGATTTAGTGCGTTGACTTAAAGGCATAAATTTAGTCTATGTGTTAGAATTGATTATTCTTTACTGTTTTCTCCAGCACACTTTCTGGTACTCGTGTTGAATTTAAATTTTTTCCCAACAAATATAAACTGGTGAAAGTATACCACTGGGGGGGGGGGGGGGGGGGGGGAGAAGGAGTAAAAATAAGCACCTGAGCTTCTTGTCTACTTTTGGCAACCTTTATAACTATCAAAAATAGTAAATTAATGAAATACTCTACATTATTAGTAGGTTTAATATACTTTTGTTTTCACCCCCTGCTGGTTAACAATCTGCGCTCTATTCCTGCTGACTCTCTAATACTGAACTGAACTGCATTAGTACAAGTTTTGTGGTTTTGGTGGGTTTTGTTTGGTGGTATTTTGGTGTGGGGTGGGGTTTTTTTGGGTTTTTTTTTTTCCCCCCTTGACTGTAGATCAAATCTGCCTGATATTCTTAGGATACATTGTGCTTTCCACTTTAATGGAAAAATTGTTACTAGTTGATCTTAAGACTCCTTGATAATTCATTGTATATCGTCCATCACCCAGTTTGCCCTGAGTCCTTGTAAGTTTTCAGTCCCTCTGACACCTAACATGCTGCTATTTATCTTTCTGATGGCTAGAAGTATAGAAGATAAAGCTGTGTTTTACATAAGGTAAATAAAAAAGCTAGTGGGGATTTTTTTTTCAATAATCACATACAATACCCATATAAACATATGTAAGAACACTAAAACTGGGTTGTTGTTTTTTTTCTTAGTACTTGAAAAATATGTCTGAGGTATGCAATTCATAAATATTTTTAATAGTAATATTACATTTGGATTCCGCTGTTTAGAGTTCTTCTAAGTATCTTGTATGTAACACTACAACACTGTATCCTTCTATTTCCCTCAATGTAGCAGGGGTCACTTAATGGAAATACTATAATCCCAATGAAAAAATTCACTGAAAAGCCATTGCAGAAATAAAACATGCTTGCTTTTTCTTGTAAAATATGTAAGATTATACTAACAACTGAAAAGCATGGAACGTTAAGGGCCTTCCTGACTTACTTAATAGTTTGTTCTGTGGAAAAGAAAAATAAATAAAGTCAAGATAATACTTTAAACTTTAAGTCTTAATTTTATTCTCTAACTTGCAGGGTTTTCTTTCCTTAATAAATTATGAAAATGCGTAGCCTAAGTGCTTATCTTGTGACATTTTTCCCCAAAGCTAAGTCCTTGCTTTCTGTTTTCCATTCTGCATTTCCTTAGTCACGTGATAGGCCTTGTTCCACCATTTACACTACGATTACCCTTCTTTTTTTGTTTTCTATTATTCTATGAAGGAAATAAGGCTTGTAGTTTTCCCACCTGTATATGTTATGGCCTTATTCTGATTGCTCTCAAAACAAGCTAAAATTCATACAAACTTTTTGCTTACAGTAATTCACTTAAAAATACTAATTATGAAGTGAAGTCTGTAGTTTAGCTATTTCCTCTTCCTGTGTCTTGCACTGTATTTCTGCCTAAAGAGGTAAGAAGGCAAAAATTATGATTAAGGTATGTATAATCCTAGTTCTTCTATAGTCTGTTTTTTTCTGTGGAGAGTGAAAATGCACTTTGCAGCTTTCCTCAACTCATTCCTCTAGTAAGGAATTCTAGTTGAGGAAAGAAAATAGCAAAGGGTCTTGACTTACAGTTAATTCATGCTGGCAGACACTGGAGAGCTCAGATTTGGTAATGTTGTGTCTTGTACCTCACAGAGCTCTTTGATTTTAAATCAAACTATAATTCAGGGCTTTCTTATACCTGTCCCCTGTTCCAGGTAAGTAAAGAAGTAAACTCCTGTGAGTTTTCTGAAGGTGTTCAAACCTCTCTCCAGCAATGTAAAGAGCAACACTGAAAACCACTAGATGGTGAAGGCTTACAGCTGCTTCTTTAAGCTGGAGAAACCTTTTGCCTATCTGTTTATGGATGTTTTGAACCCGTTCCAGTGTCTTGATTTACAACAGGCAAATACTTACTTGAAGGATTGGGTGCCATTTCTTTATGGCTCTTCGGCCTGGACGGCCTTGGCATCACACTATGATCTTTTTGTGTATTGTGTCAAGCAGGAAGTCTTTCCCATTGAATAATTAAGTAGGTGCAAAAGTGTCTTGGTTGGATCACTTATCTAGCTCCTGTCCTCATAGACTATACTAAAAGCAAGGCTGTTAAAAGAGAATTATACAATCTACTTAGCCGGTTCTAATATTACTGTAGAAAAAATGTGCCTAAACAGTTGCATCAGACAAGAATTTGATGTCTTTAGTTCTTTGGCTTCTGTACTGTTAGGAAAATCTCTAGAATAATTTTACAGTTCATAATTGCTCATTGACTAAATGAATTAAATGAAGGCTGAGTATTTTGGACTACCCTTCTTCCTGAGTGGTGGTACGTATTTATTAATTCATTTTAATCTAAAAAATTACCAGTATGGATTTAGTTTCCACAAAAGGCCATCTTTCTGCTTTATTAAAAAACTTTAGATGTAGGCAGTTCTTTTGTTGGGATGTGCCTCTTTTTCTGTCTCACCAATATGTGGTGATTTCAGTTGCCTCTGTCCTGCCAGGCTGAAAAATTACTTTTCATAGTCTATCCTAAAGTACTTCTTTTTTTTTTTTTTTTTTTTTATTAATACCAGAGACTTTTTTTATTTACTGGAAATGTTGCCTCAAATTCCGTCACATCTTTTGCAGAACGTCGTCATACATGCCTTTACACAGAATTAACCTTCAGGTTCTGTCAGGATAATTCTTTATGTAATTTACTTATTTCCCCAGTCTTCTTTTAAGAGGCAGTACTTAGAGACAAGTGTTGTGGAAAGCATTTATCCTGATAAACTAATAGTAAGTATTTGTCTTTAGCACCTCTGTCCTCTGAGAAACTACATAGTTTTTCAGACTTTAGCTTGGTGTATCCATGTTGGAATACAGACAGAGTATCACAATTTAAGTTAACTGTTCCTTTGAAAGTTACTAGCGCTGAGCTGAAATGTATTAACTGACGTTTAAAGGTGGTTAAGGAACTGCATTTTACTTTTTAATAAACTAAAAGCAGACAAATTTCAGTTGGGATGAGGTAGTTTATACTAAGTGGGCATAAAACAATGGCTTTCGATTTTCTGTCTGTGTCATTAGGCATTGCAAAATATGTTTGAGTCTTCTACTTGAGCATTTCATATTCATCAGACTATGAAATATCATTGCAAATTATTGCCAGCTGTACCAATCAGATTAAGGACACATTCTTTTTGGAGTTTGTAGTTACTGAAAAAAGTTGTGACAGTTAAAGCGGAATACTTGGAGCATGACGCTGTTGTTCTCCCCCTGCCCCGGCCCCTTGTTATTAAATGTAATTGATGATGATTCATTATTTGGAGACTGTATATGGGCTCCTTAGGTTGTTTATTTTGAGAGAGACTGTTCCTCACTAAACACCTTTCTTTAAAGTGACTTGCAATTTTGTTTTGAGATAGCATAGCTTAACCTGTTCCAAGTATTGTGTTTGATTGTATTGTCATGTGATAAAAGTTCTTCAGATTCTCGCTTTGAGACTTCTGAAGGATTTTATGCTCGGATTTCTCTGTATTGCGTGTGTTGAGGTTGAACACATTGAGTATGTAAAACAAGTTTGATGTGTAAAAATGTCTGGACTGTTCCTGCCATCACCATTTCTCTTCTGATTTCTCTCTTCTGTCTCTTTCACGTTTCAGTGTTCTGAGTTTGTCCACATTTAATAGATTAATTCAAAGGATTTTAATTAAAGAGGAAACTGGAGGAATTGGCATAGTATTCCTGACTGATTGCTTTCTAGGGAAGAGAGACATGATACTGTTGGCTTGGTATCGCAGAAGAGAAGCTATGACAAACCTAATTTGTAGTGGGGTGGAATCATTTGTATATGATTCCAGATCTTACTCCCTCTTATGTATACAGCACGTGTTGAATAGACACATTATTTAATGTACCGAAGTTACCTTGTACAGGGGTGGTTAATGTCTGGAATGCTTGGTTTTTTTTTTTTTTCCTTGTTTGACGACTTGCAAGTGTTACCAGTAATAATACCTGTAAACAAGAAATCTTCCATAATGTAAGAACTGGGGGGGGGAGTTGACTGTGAAGGCAATTTTTTGCAGAAAGGTGATTAGGTTATTCTTCATAAATGTTAAAGCACATGAAATTACTCCTTTTGGGTTTTTTTGTTTGGTTGGTGGTTTTTGGGTTTTTTTTGGGGGGGAGTGTTGGGTTGGCTTTTTTGAGAGATGTGTTTTTCTGCTTCTGTTGGCTTCCTTAGAGTAAATTCTTTAAGGTTTGTAACAATGACAAGGACTCTTCTTATTTTCTTCATATTAATAATGTCATTTGCAGGTTTCTTTCATGTCCCAGGAGAGACATCTATAGACTATTATTAAATGAGTGCATGTGGATGTCTGAGATAGACATAATTGTTCATGTTGTCAAAGAATAGCAGCAATTAATCAGATTTTCTCAGAATATCTTTAGAGAGCATAAACGGAAGAGGAAATGTTTTGGTCTGACATCTTTCCTACAAAATTTGCTTGCCCTCTCAGAACTTGGTTGGTATATCTAGATTTTCAAAGTTTTGGAGAAGTATTTGCCTTACGCAAAGCATTTAATATCTTTGGGAAGTTAGTCAAGATGCATTTTTTTATAAGTATGATACTGACTAATTATTCTCATTTACTGGGGGAGAGTAGAATGTCAAAGATTTTGAGATTAATTCCATAATTCTTTTAAAAATTAAGTGTGGTGTTGAAGAGCTCTTTGCCAAAGTGGAACCTGTTTCTCTAATGAGAGCAAGAGTTGGGTAACAAGAAAGCAATAAATATGTAATGGCTACATAGAGGTTTTTTTTTTTTCCCCCGTGTTTTGTGCATTTATTGTGTATGTCACCCATACTGAACATCAGACATCATAGGGTCTTCTAACTTGGGCCATGCTATCATGCAGGAGGATATGAGGGAATAGCTTCATTGCTCAGAAAGATTGTTTCAGATTCTCCTATGCTTTTATGAAGCACACTTATCGGTCATCTTTTTTTTTTGTTGTTTTTGTTCTTTCATTACCCTATACGCACTAAGTATTTTCATTAGTACCCAGTTGGAAATGTTATTTCTGACTTCTTACTGGAAATCTTGAGAGCTTATTTCATGTAGGTTCATTTCAGTAGATATAAAATGTTTTGCTGAAAAGATTTGTGTAGTTATGTCATAGTATCCTTTTTTAATTTGTTCCTTATGTTGATCTGTTTTCTGATCTGCATTTTCGTTCTTTCCCTACATTATATTTGCTCATATAGGACTTCCACTGTGGGTCAAAAGGCATATAGGAGTAAATGAAAACGGTGTTTAGCTATTGCGGTAATCTTTGTTCCTTTCCTGACAGAGCTCCCTCAGTGTACCTTTTAATTCTAGGACAGTGATGATGAACCATTGCTGTCCAGGGAGAGGAGAGAAGTTGAGTCCCCAGTGAGAGTGTTGAGTCTCCCACGAGTTCCAGGCCAGTTAAAGGAGGGAGCTACACAGCAAAGGTTGATTGCTCGACCTGGAAAAGGACTTCCCTCCGTATCAAGGAGGGAAGGGAAGTATTGTGGACATAAGTAAATTGGTGTGGGGGGTGTTATTATGTAGTGCTTTTGCTTTTCTTATATATGGAAAAGTTTTTTTGTTTTTTGTTTTACTTTGTTCCTAACTTATTGACTAATTATGTGTAGACATAAATATTTGCTGAAGATTAGATTTTAGAGCTTTAAAATCATAGAATCATAGAATCGTTTAGGTTGGAAAGAACCTTTAAGATCAAGTCCAACCGTTAACCTAACACTGCCAAGTCCACCACTAAAACCATGTCCCTAAGCACCACATCTACACATCTTTTAAATACCTCCAGGGATGGTGACCCAACGACTTCCCTGGGCAGCCTCTTCCAATGCTTGACAACCCTTTCGGTGAAGAAATTTTTCCTAAGATCCCATCTAGACCTCCCCTGGCACAACTTGAGGCCATTTCCTCTCGTCCTATCGCTTGTTACTTGGGAGAAGAGACCGACACCCACCTCGCTACAACCTCCTT
>NW_008795018.1:5352504-5373555 GCF_000699145.1 Aptenodytes forsteri
TGCATGGGGTTGTTGTGGCCGAAATGCAGGACCCGGCACTCAGCTTTGTTGAACCTCATCCAGTTGGCCTCGGCCCATCGATCCAGCCTGTCCAGGTCCCTCTGCAGAGCCTTCCTACCCTCGTGCAGATCAACACTCCCGCCCAACTTGGTGTCGTCTGCAGACTTACTGAGGGTGCACTCAATCCCCTCATCCAGATCATTGATAAAGATCTTGAACAGAACTGGCCCCAATACTGAGCCCTGGGGAACACCACTTGTGACCAGCTGCCAACTGTTCTATCTTGTAGCAGTTTAAATAGTTCCTGATGTTTATAAGCATATTTTGCCCATCATAATTTTTTGATCCTGTTGTAGAACTTGTAAGATGACATGGTCTATTTATTTTTTTAAAGTAGTGGTTAATAATTAAAAAATAGGTGCAATTCAGCGTACTTTATTTTAAAATGTAAGCATACAGCATACACATAATGTAGAGGTCCTGACGTTCAAGTTAAGATACTCTCTTCTTTATGGGGCTATTCTGAGTTGCTTCATGGGCAGTTTCACTTTTAAGACTTTTCTTCAATTGCTGTGTCCCTGCACCACCTGTAAGCAGTTTTGGTTTGTTTTTGGTTTTTTGTTTTTTGTTTTTTTTAATTAGGAGTTGGGATATATTTGTTTGTTTAAATTTTTTTTTGTATATTTACTTAAATACCTTTTGTCATGTCTTACTTTCTAAATTTATTTTTGTGCAGTTGGTCATTCACAAGTAAAATCCCATAGGCATTTGTTTACTGGATGTACACGTGTTTGACGTTGGGGTTTGTATGCCAAATTTTGTCATGGGTGAGTGTGTGCACACAGCATTCTGTTTCACCTAAAATGTCACCAAAACTCACTGCTTCCCTGTTTTGGTTTTGATAATGGTTTGGTGCCCTAGCAGCAAAACATTAGATAATTTCGCATAGTATCACTTAGTGTGTTCTTTCTGAAATTTTTGTTGGCAGAATTTTCTGATTACATACTAAAATAAGTCCAGCAATACAGCAAATACTTTCTTCCTCCATATGGAAGTGTATGGTTTTGCTTATGAGTGCACTTAGTGCGAAGAAACTGAATGCTGATTTTTTTTTTTCCAAGTCTATTTAAGTGTTCTTTTTCGCTATATGATTAGGACTGTGTCTGTATTACCAGCTTAAACTAGACCTTTCCAGAGGTCTTCATTCAACCTGATGTTCTGAAAAACTGGAGGAATACTTTATTTATTCAAAAACAAAACAAAAATATTGGGGAGAGGGAAGGGCTGACAGTTGTATGTGGGAGGAGGGATGGAGATGGAGCCTTAAGTTGCTGCTCTTTTCTGAAAACTGGCACAATTACTCGTTATAGTAACACTACTCTTTATGGCACATAAGGAGTAATGTGGTTACTGTTACTGATTTCATGTTGTTAAATTTATGTGTTTTGCTGAAAACATTTCCACTTCCAGTTTGTGGCTTCCTTCCTGCTGAATTGACAAAACTTTATGTGTCTACTGGTTGCGTGTTATTTATATAGCAGGTCTTACTTCAGTGTATCTACTTTTTGAAATTATTGAAAATAAAACTTTAAATACTTATAGTTTTATATTAATACTACTCAATGTGAAGAAGCTTTTACTAATAGAAGGGGTATGGTGTGAGTGGCTTAAATATGTATTTCTAAGGAACTTTTAAAATTCGTTACTTTTTTCTGTATTGAGAACATAGTGACAACTTGCAGGAGAGTATGTTTGTTTCAAGCACAAACCTCACAGGAAAAGTTGCACGTTTATTTTAATATGTGCCACAGGGAATGACTGCAAGTATGAATAACCTGTGCAGTACCAGATAAGCTAACAAAATGTCTGTGGGATAATCATGCCTCAGGCTTACATTATCGTGGTTTCATGGAAGTGTAATTGGAATGTAGTCTATTTAGAAAACAAATGAGTGCTTTGTTTTCAGAGTTGAAGAAAAGCAATGAAGTACAAAGAAATGTCTGATTCCACGTGAACTGTTGTGTAGCTTTTAGCAGTCTCAGATTTAAGCATGTAATACTTTTCCTTGTCCATCCATCTATTTTCCAGTTCTTGATTTTTTTTTTGCTGAAGACTACAAATTTTCTGTCACTTGGTATCTAATGTTTATTGCTTCACTCAAAACTCAGGATGTATCTTGTCTTAACAGAATCATTTAAAAATCAGCTGTGTTTGAAGCTCAGCTGCTTTTGTTGCAACTTATATTTTCAGCAGAGGAAAAATGAGATAAATCTTATTTAAAATGTTAATAGTGTATATCTAATTTTTCCAGGATTACTGAATAATTTATTATAAATTTAGTATCTTAAATTAATGTGTAATAAGGCTTTAGTTGATAAATTGCTGGCCCTGAAGAACGCGTTGTAGAATTTTACAAAAACTGGCCAAGAAAATGTAAAATTGTTTAACTTCTGATGTTTGGTTAGTGAAAGTCACAGGAAAGATTTATTACCATTAATTTATTTCTGATGCTATATAAAAGACTGCTCAGGGAAGGGTCATCTTGAAATTTTTATTTTGAAAACAAAAAAGCAACAGATGTTATGGTGTAGCTCCATGCCACTTAGTTTTATGTACCATAGTTAGGAACATACTTACTTGTGGCCTGCATGTGTTCAGTGGAAAAAGACATATCCTCATAAGGATCAAGTCCTTTTTTTCTAAGTGTAATTAAGGGAAACAAATGGTTTGTATATGTTTTGGTTTAGTGACTTCACAGTAAGTTTGTTTTAATGACTTGTTAGTAACTTTTGAATTTGACTACTCCTGCATTAGGGAAACCATTAACTGAATTTCTCTGTTGCATAAAAGGCTTTGTACAGAGCTTGAAAGTCGAATGTAGTGTTTTACTCGTACAGTACATCAAAATCTCATACAATTTGAGAGACAGTAGAAGACAGAAAGATGGCACTATTATAGTAGGTTAAAATGCTGTATAAATGGGTAGGAGTTATTCTGGCTGCATGTAGAATGGCAACAAACAATAATTGTGTAGTTGCAGTTTAAAGTCTCAGGAGGTTTTTAGTAAATCATACGGTACCATACAGCAAGTCAATTGTATCCCTTTAAGGACAATTAAAGTAATGTTATGGTTTTGCATTAAATCTGTCAGTAGGTTCCAGAATACATTTAACATTGCTATTTCTGTCACCACTATCTTATATTGTATAGTATAATATAATCTTATACTGTAGTGAAGCTAAAGCTAAAAGCTTCAGCAAAGCTATTGATGGTTTTGACGTAAAAGTCAAATCAGTTACATATGGAGTACTATACATGTAGTGTATATCTGTTTATACACATCTATGACATCTGTACTAATTATCTAATGTTTGTAATGTCCCATATGTAGCTAGGTTCTTATGGGGTCATGACTTTCAAGTAGGAGAATGTGTATACTCTGTAAATCCTTTACAGTTGTTTATCCTGCATATCCTTTACAGACAGAAAATAATACCGATGTATCAATGCAGTCGGTAAGAAATACCTTTGAAGTCCTATGTAGTCCCTACTGCTGATGGAGTTGAGCTTCCTTATTGGAAGTGGCCGAAGTCAATTTTCCTCAGGCATGTGCTATTAGAAGAAATTTAAAATTAAGCTGAATTAAAAGTTCTTGATAAAATTTACTTTAAAATGAAAATACTTTCTTTTTGAGCAGACCTTACAGATTCTTACCAATTCAGGATAAAAGTCTATTGCTTTAAAAAAAAATCCATTTAGACAATAAGGCCAAACATTTCCAATGTATGTTATCCTTTCATTTTCTTCCTGTTTTGTTGTTGTTGTTTTAGAACAATGCAACTTTTTCCATACATTACAGTAGATCCTGGTTAGTCTATTGATTAAATATCCTAGAGTTCACCAACTTGATGGTTGTATCCAGAAGTTAACACTAAAACAGTAGTTTCTCAATGTGAAAGAGAAAAATTTGAAAAAGCATGTGTAAACATTTTCTTTGTATTTTGGGATTCTTGTTTTGCATTTATTTGAATAATTTAAAGATGTATTCTTGGTGTTCTGTAGGTTTTCTATATGCTTTTCTAAGACTAGTCTAAATATCAAAAATTTTTTCGTCCAAAACAGAAGATAAAGTGCTTATTTTAGCTCTTTCTTTGTCACCTCAGTAAAATATATCTGGATACCTAGAAATATGTATATGGAGAAAGATAGGGGCAATGGGGAAGGATGAAAGAATGAATGTAGCTTGAATGTCATTGTTCTGGTTTTGTGAGTTAGAAAATGCGTATCGCCTTTCATATGTCTTGTCATTTTTTCCCTTTCATTCGTGATTCAAGAATGAAGAAGTATCTGATTCTTTCTTTTTGAATTGTCTTTGCCTTTCTCTCACTTTATTTTCACAAGTCCCGTGTAAAGTTACCAGTTTTATTAGAAGTTAATGGTTTTGGTCTTTAGGATAATTTAAAGTTAAAACAGATTGTCCAGATTTCTAATTAAGTTCTAAATTTGCTTACAATCCATTGCAATTATTTTAAATTTAAAAAACTATCGTGCTGTTTAAGTTTTAAAAAATTGGAGCAGGTCATGTTTACTAAGAGAAGTAAAACCATAAAACGTAGAACCAATGAACTCTATACTATAAAAATGATTCTGCATTAGAAGGACATGTCTGAAAGTGGGGGTTAACTTAAAAATGAAGAAGTCCTGAGTAGGTTTTAGTTTAACTCTATGCGTTTAAATAGTAACTTTGGGACTGTTCTCTCTGACATGTTTGCACACAAACATGCATACACTCTGATAAGAAGGTGTAAGTTCCACTTCAGCTCATAAGTCATTATCTTCCTCAGATACTTTTATTTGTTCTGAATTAATTGCTTCTAATGGTGAAATCTGTTTCACACACCCATAACATTTGAATAAGGGCAGACTAATTGCACATTCCATAAGATTATTTTAATGGGAAAAGAATTTAAGAGTGACTAGGAGTATGATTTCATGGACTGAGCTGATGACCAGCTATCTATCAGCTCTGAGAGAAGGAAGCAGTTCTTCCTCCCTAATCCTGACCATCCTGCCTTTTGAACCTGCGTTAGTTAAAGATTGCAACTGTACGCCTGAGCAAGAAAGGAAAAGGAGAAGTGGAAAGAAGGGTGATCAAAAAGGTGCAGGAGAAGAGAAAGGAAAATGGTTTCAGCGGTAGCAATACATTACACTGGTGCAACTGTCTACGGCACTACAGCCTACATGTCAGAATTAGGTTGTAAATTTAAGGGTGTCACATAGCTGATTCCTTTGTTTAGTTACAGAAGATTTAATTGTAGTGTGATGATACACTTCAAAAGATCCAGGCAAGGGTTAAGTAACAATAATAATAGTGTATCTTATCGTTAGCATTCTAAATGGTATATTAAAAGGTTAATTTAAAAACTTGATCATGTAATTACATTATAACATTTTTTTAAAAAAGTAACATTTTTGATTTAAACACAGCCATATCCTTACAAATAGTTATGTGTACTATTAGTCATCAGCGATACATTACTGCAATGTCTTACATGATATGTGTGAGCATACTAAAAGTATTTTTTTCTAAAAATGTAATGCTACCCTGACTCCTTTAAAGGCACATTAATAGGGCTAAGAGCTTATATTAATTATCTGACAGCAGCGAGGGGTCAGCTCTATGCAGGTCTAGCAGTATAACCTTGAATCCCACTTGTCCTTCTAACTCATAATTTAACTCAGAAATTTGCATGGCCATAGGCCCAGTCTAATATAGATGTGTTGTGTACTGTGAAAAAAAAATTGTGAGCATCTGCAGACTCACAAAGATTACTCTGTGAGAGGAACCGATATTTTAAGTAACAAGCATAACTTGCAAAGAAAATTGATCAAGAGCAAATGTGTTGAATTATTCTGTAATAGACACTTCAAAAATGCTCTTGTCACAAAGTCAGTACTTGGTTAAGATCCTTGAAAAATCTACATTAATGGTAATTTCTCTTTTACTTGGAATTTTCACGCCTCATTTGATAGTAATTTTTGAAATTATGCCCTAAAGCCTCTCTAAGATTGTATAACTCGTGCTTTTGTTAAATGACAAAAGCTATTTTTTTCACAAAATTCTGTTTTCATTCTTAGTTGTTATGGAGTTCTAAGAATCCGTTTAAATATTCAGAAAAAGTAGAAGTTTAAGGGAATATTGTAACACTTTAGCCAATTATTTTTTCTCCTTACAAATATAGGATATATAACATATTGCAATTTAAATATTTAAGTTTAGCTTTTTCTAGGAAACTTGTGAATTTTCCAATATGGCCATAGTGTGGTTGGGTTTTCTGTTTGGTTTCTTTTTTTGATACATCTGGAAAATCTTATAATCTATTTTCGATTGATACAAGCACAGGTAAGTGGAAACTGCAAAAATCAAAGATTAAAGTACTCAAGGAGATCAACGCTGGATGATTAGGCAAAAGCAGCAAGTTGTAAGAAAGGAATTTAACCAGTAAAACAAGAGATCACTTGGTGTGTTAACGGCAGGAGACAGCTGTTGCCAGCATAGTGGGCACTGCAAAGAGGCATTAAATCTGGACTGGGAAATGGCAGTTGAAATGCACACGAAAGAAAATTTCATTTTGCAAGGAAGCCAACACTCTTTCTTTGTGCTGAGTCCAGCAAGGTTTCCATGCATTGAGTATGTGGGTGAAGTTAAAACTACAGTTAAACTGAAACAGTGGTTTGACATTACTGAAATGGAAAATGTCTTTCTTTGCCTTCTGTCTCTTCTTTGTCCCATGGTTCCTGGCCCCACGCTGCTCCTTCATGCCTCCTTGCACACGCTCTGGTGCTCATCCCTTAATAGCCCACAGAGAGCTATAATTGAGAAGCCTAGGCAGAAGGGCCCAGCGAATAGAGAAGAATTTTCTGTTCACAAGCAGGAATAGGCAGAGGTAACTAGTTTGTAGGTGGCAAACTGTTGGAGCTGCTCAGCTGTGACTTGCAACTGCATCCTAAATATATGTGAGCAGAACATTCAGCAAAGCTTTTGTGTAGTGCATAACTTGTATCTTACTCTTTACTGTCATCCACCTATTCATTGTTCTCAGAAGTTATGCAGTAAGTATTCGTTTCAAGGACTGTATTTAAAAAAAAGTTTCTAAACAGTTCTTTTGAATGCACTGAAAGAAGTCTTGCAATTGAAATTCAATGAGAAAGCTTTTAATGAAATATAAATTTACTCTGCTCTAATTTTGTTAATTTTAAGAGTAAATTGGTTGTTAAAGTACTTTAAATGCTGGATTTATAACTTTATTCTGCAGCTATGAAATCCATTGAATTTTTTACGTAAAAGCATGCTGGTAGTCACTTGGCTGTTCTGAAGTTACTTGCTCATTTGCTAAGCTCAGCTGGTAAAGTATGGTGGTGGTACAAGATCTTCAGAATATATGGGTCCAAAATAAAAGCACTGAGTGTGCATATATTCCCATTTTACACTTGTTTAGTTCCTGTCTGTCTTACGAGATGGGACAAAAAATATCAAAAGTAACTAGATTTTTATGGCAAAATTTTGAATAGAAGCTGAAATTCACAATGACTTATGCTTCCCAGTTCGCCATCTTGTTTTAAATACCTAGAGAATGCTGACATCCTCCACCCTCTCTCTCATGTCATTCTAACCTATTGCTGCAATAATTTCTTTGTGCATTTCATTGTTTGCATTGTAAACCTTTCCTTGCTTTTTCCTATGGATCTGCCAGTTTTTGCTATCTTTTGCAGTTGTGCTTAGTGGCATCATTTAATCTCAGGGTACATAGCCCTAGGCAGGCATTGTGCAAGTACTAGAAAACTCGGTCCTGGATCCTGGAATATTAGATAAATAATGAATAATAAGGTGAAGGATGGAGACAATAAAATATATGTTTTTGGAGTAGTGTATAGTATGAAACCTCTACTGGTAATAGAAGGAGAATGAAAATGCTCTGAGAGAGGTTTGTGGCCACCTTTGCTTTATAAAATGTAATCTAGATCTTACATGGATAAGGAAGTAGGAAATGGAATAATTTAGAATAAGTCACAAGCAACTGATAAATTGAAGCAAGCAGCAAGAAAGATTGGAAAAATAGAGTTGGTGGCAAGATGTGTGACCTAACTGACTGCGGAGTTATAATGGAAGAAATGTAGACAGCTGAAGCTTTTAGGTTGAAGAACAGAAAAAACAAGGAAGTGAACATTAGAGATACTAAGTTTTGCCTACAAAGGATGGATGCTGTTCCAGAAGAGGGATGGCAGTTTTGAGCATGGGGTGGAGAGATTTTAAAGTAAATTGAGATAAAGATTAACCCAGAAAAAAATCCTTAAGATGGAAATAAACGGCAATAGAAAAAGGATGAAAGATCAGCAGTGGGGGATTGAGGGTCAGTGTTCAAGAAATGGTGGAAGAAAAGAAATTCAATTACTTGCAAAACAAGAAACAACGTTTAATAAAGATATGGCTTGGCAAATTGTTACTTTGGAGAATGTTACATTGAATTAGGATCAAATTTGAATAGGTAAGACCCAAGAAACAAATGACAACATGTCATCTGACGTGAAGGTGGCAGACTTCAACAAGACGATCAGTAACTCTGTGTGGGGAGCCACTGTGCATAGAGAAGAATGAGGGAAAAGTTGAAAGGTGTTCTGTTGTTCATTCGTTCTTACTATCATTTGCTACATTGCTCGCTTTCGTTTCATTCAGAGCCTCAAGAAAGTGAATGATTTCACATTTCACTCTTGCCTATTGTAATAAAAATACTTGAATTGGAATACGTGCATCTGAAGCTTTTCATTCTATGTGTAAAGACAACTACACCAAAATAGAAATGTGCAAGACAAATTCTAGTTTTAATTTGATTTTACTGAATTCAGAGGATCAACAACATTAACTTTGAGATTTGATGAAGATTTGCTACTCTAGAAATTTACTCTGATACACTTATCCTCAGAAAGAGGTTGGCTATTACAGGTGAGATGCGATGCACTGAACTATTTAATTTCTGTTCTTTTTGAGCAAAGACTACCAAGGTTACAAAGAAAAGATTCATGTCTGATTTGCTACAGTCTCTTGAAAACACCAGTATGCATTGCTAAATTTTCGGTCATGCATATATGCCATTTAGTTTTCCAGTTTTGGAGAAATCTAAATATAGAGAACATGAAAGTTCACCAATTTATTCTTGAAGAGTGAGTTCTTTTATGTTAGATTGAGGCTTTGGCAAAGAATTTTAAGGAAACTTGCAATTGTGTCTTTCTTTACTCTTGGCAAATAACATGGAACTATTTTCAGCTATTCAGGTTTCTTGGAGTATACTGAAAGAGCTGAAGGTATTTAGACCGCTTCAGGCATCTAGCTTACCTTTTAACATTTTGGTGCTAGTGCAGCTTGTGTTGTCAGTGATGGGAGGTTATTTCATATACTAAGTAGGGTTTGTACTAGGGCTAACAGTATTGCAAACTGTGGATTTTTTGGTTAGACATCTGCTTTTCTACTTTTTTTTCTTTCGGATAATCGGTGTCTCTGATTATCTTTATATGAGGAAATGGATAGTACTGCAAGCAGTAAAAGAGGTACACTGATAAAAGTAAGTTTTATGTCAGAATCCCATGGTTCTCAGCCTTTGGCTACAGTGAAACTAAAAGATATAAATCAATTATGCTGTATTCAATTGTGTTGAAAATCTGTTTTCTTCTACAGTTACTGCAGACTCTCTGTAGTAGGGCTTAATCTGTTGTTCTGGAAATATAGCTATGACCACAGACGTGCCTGTAAATAGGAGACCTTACCATGAGGAATGTGATTGTCTGTAACTGTTATTTTAAAAATGCATGTCTATTGATATTCAAGCTGATTCAGAAAGAGGCGTTTCTCGAGTAAGATCTGACTTTTCATGACAGAAAGAAACTTCGGCTGTAGATTTTCCTTTCTGTCTCTTACAGTGAAATATTTTACTGCTGTGATTTGCTTACTCTTTGTTATATGCATGCTGCACTCTAAGACAGTTCCTGGGTGTTGGAATTGTTGACGAACTTTTAATGAATCATTCAATGTTCTTGGTTTGTGTTCCTGTATGTTCCTATGGTGTGAATGAAAGGGAATTGAGTTATACACTCAGTACTTTTTCCCAGAAGTGGATTTCTTACAGCACGTTCCCTCTGGACCTGGTGTCTGCTGCAGTGTAGTGTTAGGATATTAAAGAAACAAAATTATAACTGTTTCCCTGAGACACCATTTGACAATCATACTCATGTTCAGAAACTTTTTTTTTTAGCCTATAATTTTTTTCTTCTATTTCTCTTTGTTATCAACTCTAATGCTCTTAAAATTCTTCTCCATCTTTAATGTATACCTTCAAATATTCCATCACATGAATGTTTTTACTTTAAGTATTTTTTTGACCAAAGTAAATATGTAGCTATTTTAATCTTCCTTTGTAAATCATTCTCCAGTCTCTTGATTATCTTTTTCTGTTTTTTTTTCTCTGGAATTCCATGTAATTTGTCAATATCTTTCTGGCATTGAGATGCCTAGGAGTGAATGCAATATTGCAAATATGTAATTACCTCTCCTCTCATTATTCAGAGGTTGTATTTATTATTGCTGCACATAGCAAATTCATATCTAAATTGCTGTCCACTATAATTGTAAGCTTTTTTCATTATTGCTGCATCACAGATTTTTATCTACTGTTTCAGATCTGTGTTTCTAGTATGCATATTGCCAGATGCCGTTCCTTGCATTTCCATTTTCTGATTCTTTTACTTCTTTCCACACACATTTCTAAACTCCCAAAAGCTGATATTTCTCTTGCTCTGGCAGGTTATCGAGGTTATCTTGCTTCTTGTATGACTCTTGGAAAACAATTTTGCTTTAATATATATGCTTTTCTTCCACAAATATTTAATAACTGCTGTTGCTGCCCTGGGGGTTGAGTTTTGAGATTCTCCATCTTGTTTTTGTTAGCTTTCTTAAGTTTGAAAAACCCCCTCCCATTATATCACCTATTTTATTAAGTGGTTGTCAGCACAGAAGCGGCAGTTGCTGTGTGTGCATGAATTCATTCATACGTGTGTGTGTGTGCGTGTTGTGTGTATGTTTGTATGCATATACCTACTCATGTATAATGCATTTACCTACTCTTCCATTTAAAACAATGCTATTTACCTGCAGGAGGAGGAAGAAGAAACATATGAGCAAACTCTAGAATTCCGCAGAGGAGGTGATGGTCAGCCAAGACGGTCCACACGACCTACTCAACAATTTTATCAACCCCCAAGAGCTAGAAACTGATTAATAAGAAATAAAAGGTAAAATTACGATATTGACATTTTATTTATGGGTTTAGATTTCAAGAAAAGTAGATCTGCATTGTTCTATACTTCAGTGTTCTTCAGTCTTTGTGAAGTTCATGAGAGAACTTTCTACAGCTTTGCCAGTAGTTGGTTGTGTAAGAACCCTCAGCACTGGGTTGCAGATGATGAATATTTTGAACAAATAGATTATTGTAATCACCATTTACAAGAAAATAGCTTAAAAATCCTAAAAAACCCTTGTTTCTCATTAAAAAAAAAGAAGTATTAAGCAATAGCACGTATATGACCTACTTGAATAGTGGTGATCTGTTTATAAGGATCAAGCACAGAGCAGTGATTGCTACACCTATGGAGAACTATTGATATTAAATCAGTGTCTTATCATTTAAGTGAAAGTTTTATGGTTGTGTCTTTTTAGTTTAGAGACCACTTCTTCTGATCACCTACATGGAAGATACATTTGGCATATTGCTTCTAAATTTTTTTAGGGATATTGGTATATTTATGATAGAAGCTGGATATCTCTGTTTCTTTGGATTTTGTGGCTGTAGGAAGAGACTTAATACACCTGTGGGAAGAGGGAAGGCAATAAAAACACTTTGGCAAGTAGCTTTCTAACTTTGCTTTATGTAAGGACTGATGTCGTCTGAGCAAGCTTTTACTTGATACTTTTCCACCTGAGAGCAGCAGCAAGTTTCTCTCATTCACATATATTGCACCAGCTTCTTCTCTGAAATAAGTGGCTGCAGTCCCTCCTGAACTCAGTACTGTCTGTCTCTGTCCCAAGGTCCCATATTCTACTTTTTATGAGCCATTTATGTAAATAAATAGTCTTTCTATTGTTTTGCTTAGCGTGGAAAGGAGAATTTGCAACAGTAAAATCTAAAATCTGTGAGCTGATTGAATGGGGAGGTGTAAGGCCTAAGAATATGTACCATACTCTGAATCTTGAGGATATATTTGCACCTATGCTTTATTAATTAGCAGAAATTAAGGTATTATATATCAACCTCAGAAAATATACCTGACGTACATTCAGAAATCTGAAAAGGCCAGCCAGATAAAACATTTATAATTCTTTTACTAAACAAATCAAGTATGCTGTACCGCTTTCATTTTAATTGTGGATCTTCTAAATCCTTAATTTTCAAACATTGATTAAAAGTCTATCCTGAATAAAGAAAGCTTTGCAAAGTTGCATGCTATTTGCTGTACATGTACAATGTGTCTTTGTCTTGAATCTAATTTTTTTTTCCCCCTCACACAAGCCAGTTTATTTTTACTGAGCTCTTTTAAGTTCCTTTCCTTGCCCCAGTCCTCCACCTTCAGTTGGCTTGATAGGTGCTGCTGATCTCTGCAGCTTTTGATATTTCTGACATGCAATAACGTATGATTTTACTATTTTGATCATATGCTAAAATACCTTTTTCATTTGGGGGATTACTGGAATATAAGAGCAAAATTTATTCCTCACTCTTGCCAAGGTGATAATTATTCTATTTTTGCCCATATCATTCGATTTTCTATTTTAAATAAGTGTATCAATTACTATCAATAAACATGTCATGAGATAATTTATGCAGAAATAATTCTGGCATATGCACTGAGCTGAGTTCTAAACCAGCTCAGCTGGCTCAGAAGAGTGTCAGTGTGATCAGCTGAATGATGTGTTCAGTATAGGCAGCGGTCAAAATCAGGGAGGGTTTTTTTGTGTCTTTAGGTAATATTTTTGGTATTTCTTTAATTTTACAGTATAAATCTGGAAAACTGTATTTGGCTTTGGCCAGCTGGGAGAGGGGGGAAAACAGACATCCAGAGATTGTGATAGTAACTCCTGTATCTCAAGAAGAGCGAATGAATTGTTGGCAAGTAAGGAACAACCTTTCGAAGGCACAGGTGGTTGTTCCTTGCAGGTTTTCTTACACCTTGCTTTTGAAGATTCTAACATGACACCAATTTAAATGGACAGCAGGCTCAGTATCAAAACCTACCTACCATAAAAAAAATAAACAGTTACAGCCCTTTCCCTGCCCCGGTTCAAACACTATTGTTTTCTGTCAGACATCTCTAAATAAAGGGGTTAGAATCAGATGGTAAATAGCGTCAGTTAAATAAACCTAAAAGCATTTGTGAACAAGTAGCAATGGACTCTTCTCATCCAGGAAAAAAAAAACCAAGATATATTTTGGAAAATGTGTCATGAAGCTGAATATAATTTTTCAGCAACTACTTCCTTTGCTTTAAAAAGTACATCTTTTATTGACAATACTTCCAGATATATCCTACTTTTTCTTCATCATAACTTAAAACTCTCTTCCTCAGTTGATGAAATGAGGTATTTCCTGTGTCCTCTTTTGGCCCAGGACTGTTTACTTCAACGTCTGCTCGAGTTAGATAGATAGTGCCAATTCATCATCCAAAACTGAACTTACTAACCCAGTGCAACATACAATCAGTGGCAGCTTAAACCTGGTAAATTTTGACTACTTTTGTAAGTCTAATTCTGTTGGAATATTATGCACTTTATCTTCTACAATACAAATAGCAAATATTGTAGGAGTTATATGTACCTTAAATAGTCATCATTGTAAACAGCAATTCATTATGAGAAAATACAACTTACTGCTTGGTAGGAAGATTCATTCCCTCTAGATCAAAACATTCAATGCCATCTTCATTGGCTGCTGTAACTGAATTGTCTTGAACTTTAATTAAGTGGAAACTATCTCTAAATGGCTAAAATGTAGTCAATTAGAATATTTGTGTACTTTTATATTACAATGATTTCCTAAGTCTAGCTATTTTAATTAGCTGCTTTATCAGATTTATGTTTGTATTTGGAAAATTTCCAGTATTAAGCTCAACTATATTTCAACATAAAATAATGTAACAGCTATTGGATGTTAACACCAAAAAGAAGTTGTCAAGATCGGAAATTGGTCTTAGATTCTTGAAACACTAGGATCCTCAGGTAGAAGAAGAAAATAGAGAGACAAGAGATGTCTTCTATGTAGAGGTTAGGTGGTGCTACTTAAGCATAGTCAGCTCCTGTATTAGTTCCAGTCAAAACAATCCTTTATTTTGTCTAGAATTTGTAATATGGATTTTTCTCTGCCACTGTGTTCTAGTCAATATTTGGAAAACTGAACATCTTGTTCCTTTCTCTTCAAGAGTGTGACATTTGCGGTCATCTCTGGGTAGTGTCAAAAAGTGGAAACTCTTCCTCAGTTTAAGAACACTCTATTGCCAACCTTTTGAGGATAAAAATACTGTAGTGCTGTATCCAGAAGCTTTTTCTGTGTGGTACAGACAAGCTTTCGCCTGCTAGATTTGCTTTCTGAAGCTTGTGTAGAATCCGGTGTAGCTGCACTCATTTGCCTTGTTTGATAAGTAAAGTGATGTGAGGAGGTGTTTATTGTGATACTGTGGTGGACATATTTATCAGGTATGGCTTATAGCTCCCCATAGTACATCTCATGCTACCATATATCTTATACTTAGGTTGCATTTTGAAATGCATTACACTTGACCTAATGAGGTACTGATTGAAGACAGTGGAATTAGAAAGAAACCAGTAATGAAAATCTATTAAGCTTTTCCAAAAATAAGTGGTGGATGTAATCAGTTCTTCTCTGATTTTAAATGTAGGCAGAAAATCACACACAGTCTTTTTCTAAATTGCTTTCAGCTTACCTAGACTGGTACAACAGTGTAGCTTTAATGTCTTGACATGTAAAAGTTCAGGAATATGGAATGTCAGTTCCTAGAAGTGAATTTCTATACGTTTTTTCCTCCTTTTTATTCCATAGAGCTTTTAAGAGCATGGCATATTCTTATTTCAAGTTTTTGATAACCTGTTAGATGAAGACATGATTTATCAGGGGAAGTTTTAAGGGATCCAGTGAGACATAATTTTACCACAAGTTTCCACTGAAGGATGCTTTACTTCTTCACCAGATCATTGATTAATGACGCCTTTACTCCCTGAGAGGGAGTACCTCTGTATTATGTAAAGTAACATTTTTTTTTCCCCTGAAAAGAGATGGAGAGCCCTTGTTGATGATTATTTTATATTATAAATTGGTAAATTCTGTAGAATTTTAATGTTGTAGTATTTAACGTTTAAAATGCCAAGGTGCCTTGTTTTCAAAGGCAACTTAGACAATTCTGAAAGTGAAGTTTGCTGGCCATATTTGTATTGAGTACGATAGGGGCATATCAAAGATGAAACATTAGGTCCATACAGTAGACACATCACCTCAGACCCAAAAGCTCTTAGACCTACCTGTATAATGTTACATTGCTTGACACGGAGAACTTACTAGCACCAATACAACAATGCAGAAATGAAGCTATACTGCTTCCTGGATTAGTTTTCAGCATACTCATTAGGTGTTGAAGTTGCCCTTGCAAATCTGGAATTAGTATTGACAAATATCAACTCATAATCTATGTCTACAGTGTAATGGGGTCTTCAAGTGTGAGGAGGCTTAAGTTTTTAAAATCCTGAGTTGTTTTTTAAAAGTGGAATTTGGATCCATGGGGTTGTTTAGCCTGGAGAAGAGAAGGCTTCGGAGGGACCTTATTGTGGCCTTTCAATACTTAAAGGGGGCTTATAAAAAAGATGGGGACAGACCTTTTAGTAAGGCCTGTAGCAATAGGGCAAGGGGTAATGGTTTTAAACTAAAAGGGGGTAGATTTAGACTAGATAGAAGGAAGAGAATTTTTTTATCTGAGGGTGGTGAAACACTGGAACAGATTGCCCAGAGAAGTGGTAGATGCCCCATCCCTGGAAACAGGTCAGGTTGGATGGGGCTCTGAGCACCCTGCTCTAGTTGAAGATGTCTGTCCCCATGGCAGAGAGGTTGGACTAGATGACCTCTAGAGGTCCCTTCCAACCCAAACTATTCTATGATTCTATCCTTCTGAAAAGCTTCTTGCCACACTGTTCTACGCTTTGGGTATTAAGAACAATTGTTGCAGGCTTGCAGGAAGTCTTGACTTGGTGTTTATTATGAAGACATAGCGATAGAGTAGTCATGTTAAGGTGAAGTAACAGAAGTATGAGGTAGGTAGTACCTCACTGTGGTTGCAGTTGACCTAGAAATGATCGTTTATTAATATCCAGCAGTGTGAGGTAGAGAACACTAACTCAGAATTTTATCAGAGCACTGCACTGAGGGCCCTTGAACCCACTTTAGGTTGTTTTAGGGTATGAGTCAAATACTAGCTTTAACAGGTCTGTAAAATAAGATATTCCTCCTAGAGAATCAAGTTATAAGAAGTAGAATCTAACAATAATAAAAATACATCCTGAGCTTACACTTCCTGTATAGAATGTCATGATAGTATGAAAGAGAAGGGGAACGAGTAATCAGAAATGAGTGTTTTCAAGGATCGTTGAGCCTGAAAGAACCTAAGACTGTGAACCTATGAGCGCCTGGTCATTATCTGTTTCTTGGGTCTTCCTTTGCTCCATGACAGAATTAATCTACACCTTGTCACACTTGCCATAAAATCTGTATTGAAGTCCTTACCAGTGGAGAAACTGCATTTTTGTGAGAAGTCATTGCCAGAAAATGTTCTTTCCTTGTATTATACCAATCATATTTATTGCATTGAAGTGCAACCTTCTGATTTATTCTTTTAAAGACTTACATCTCTGTAAGTACTGAAAAGCAGATATCCACTCTTTTGGAGGAAGAAAATGAAATAACAGTGAAGCGTATGTTGCACAAAGAGCAAAGAGTATTTATGCTTATCTATTGTATTTTATTTTTTTCATTTAGAAACCTTCTCGGGGTGGGGGGGAAATTCACTGGCAGCTCCAACTTGCTGAAGACTTCTAGAAGAAATTCTGGCTTTTTCCGAGCAACAGGATGGAACAAAGAAAGCTCGTGTGAGCAGAAGGAATTTGGACCTGACACCACAAGAGACTTTTTTAAAGTTCTTAGTTATATGAAGCTGAATACTTTTTACGTATGAAAGAGGCAAATTGTCATTGCTGCCATCAATAAAACCACAGTGCACTATTCTATTCTTTGCCTTGTATTCTTTTTACTGAGCCTCCATTGTTAGTTAACATAATACTAATGTATCATGATTTTTATTCATTTTGAATTGAATTTGGTTCCAATATTGTTTCTAGTAAAGTAAAAATAAAACTTATATTTTCCCAAAAGCAGACAGGATTGGGCCTTTAAGTTAGATTTTAGGCTAGCGTTAGTGAAACATGTTAAAAATTTTCAGCTAATTATTGTACAGTGAAATTCCAAATAGGTTTTGACTGTGTTTTCTGTGTTTATTTTCCACAGTTGCTGAAGGCCAAATTACAGATTTGCCTATTATGTTTTTCATGATCTGTGACAAAAAGGTTGAAGGGGAGAAAAAAAATAAATCATCAGTTTCAGTAGTCATTTTCTAAATAATTTTAGGTAAATATTTTCTTTTTAGAAATATTTATATTACAGAAATAGAAACATTTCTAGAAGGTACAGGAAAGTAGTTTAAACAAAAAGTACTGAAAGATGCGTATGAGTATTTTAAACGTAAATATATGTATACATGCACACGTGTGCTACCTGTTGAATAGTAGGTTCTAACTTTCTTGTAGCTTTAAACTCTGCTTTTACTGCTTCATATTACTAGAATTTTTTCAGTCATTGATGCTTGAATCTTACGTCAAACTACTTTTCATTGTAAGCTGTATCTTTGAATCTTACATGATTATGACAAATAGTTGAAATTTCACTATTTCTTTAGCTGAGAAGAACTCAAGATCTATGTACCATGCAAATCTCTTCTAAGCTTTATTCTGATCATTTAATTAAGATTGAAATAGCACGTATGTTCTGAGGTAGTTCTGTAAAGACAGAATTTTACCTGAGATATGTATTGATGGTGTAAGTTGTACAGTTAATTCTACTGAATTTCTCTCTGAGTGCTCATACAAAACTGTTTGGATAGAACCTGGTTTATTTGGATGAAAAGAAGCTTTATATTGATGATGTAGTTGAATGTATTTGCAGTACGTAATGCGGATTACTGTCCAAATGCAGTCAAATCTTACCAAGCACATAAATTTGCAGAATAGTAGGGAACCAAATGTTTTGCTGCCTTAATGGATCCTAAGCAGCTTCTTGAGAATTATAATGCAACTCACTAATAATTCTAAAGAAATTTGGAAGCTTAAAACATGAGCTGTACAATGTTGAAGTTCTTCACTATCAACTGACACACAACAAATTTTATGAAGTTTGTTAGATTTAAGTTAGAAACCACTTTCCAAATACTATGAATCATTCTGGTCGTTTCTGCTAAATTGTACCAGCAAATAAATAAATTGTAGATCTAATACATTGGATGTTGGATGCTTTACTTCCAGAATTATCACTAAGACCACTGACAGCAGCTGTTCAGCTTCATAAAGCAATGCAGCCTTAGCATCGTTTTAAAAAGCAGTTTTGATTTTTCTTTACAAATAGACTGTGCATTAAATGAGAGCCCTACAGTCAATGTACCAAAGCAATTTCTGAAATGAAAATAACTTTTATGTTCTTTTGAGCTTTCGTTCTTGCTGTGAACTAAATCGTAAAATTCAGAAAACTGCAGTCTGATTTAGTCAACTGTAAAAAATAAAGCCTACTTATGAAAATTTGAAGACTGTAGAAATACAATGCAGCATTCCGCTCTAGTGGTTGTGGCATTTTGAAATTACCACATGTATGTGCAGCTGTCTGTAGGCAAATGAAATATTTGAGAATGTTGGGTTTTGTTTGTAAAGCAGTAAAGACCACGTCCTGGTCTTTTCACTGTGCTGAGGAACTGGAAAGCCAGAGTAAGCAAACAGCTGGAGAGTCTCCTTGAAAAGACATTGTCTTTGTGTGGTTTATGATTCTTTTCCGTTTTGGTTTCGACTGAAATAACTTCTTTTGAAAGCTCTGCCTGTTCAGGATCTGAAGAACCAGTGATTTGAGTAGATAAAAACTATTTCTGTCAACCTGTTCTGAAAAGCAAGAATTCATATATTCATGCTTATTGATTCCTATATCTGGAAACAACATGATGATAAAGTAGGTATGTATATAAATTATTTTCTTGATTTGCATAATCCATCAAAACCACAAATATAGTAATTTGCCAGTCATGATGTAGTAAAGTTTACATACACAAGAATGACATAAATTTATTTAGCTTTTATGTTCCGAAAAAGTTACCATGACTAGGTAGGTCTTCAGAACTGATGTAAAAGTTAACTTCTGATTTGTCAAAAGCAATCTCCTGAACTTTGTGGGGCTACATCTGTGTAGTTAAACAAAAAAGGCTGATAAGGAGCACTGGATCCTGATCATCCACACTATTTATTTACAAGCTTGATTTCTGATTTTGTTTTGGAGTGTTCTTAACTAGCTGTTTCTAAGACAAACCTGTCACAAAGAACCTTTGCCCTTTGCAAGCTGGACATGAGCCAATCTGTGCCTCTCGATCTGTGAACCAGTAAGTCCCTGGTCCGTGGCCCTCCTTTACTAGGGTTATAGATATAGCTTATAAGAATTTCTGTCTTGAATTTTAGGAATGCAATTCTAAGGAGATATTTTCCTTGTCATGGACTTGTGTATAACATTTTTACCTAACGGAAATTTAAAAGAAGTTAGAATTTCTGATTTAAATTATTCTAAAAGTTATGTGCCAAGTTGGTAATACTATCATTGAGTAAAAATTTATTTTATTTTTTTCCCCTTTATATTGTTGAGACATAAAATAATTTTGAAACAAAGAGTGGAAATGTTCTGGGTTTATCTTACATGTTTTCAGAGTTTTGTAACAAAATCTGATTGAAGTTGTCATGTTTTCATTTAAAATTCTGCCTCGGACTAACATCTTCTGATAGATATTCATACATACTTTTTATATGTATACTAATATAGCTTTTTCTTTTGTCACTAACAGACTTTCTTAAGTCTTTGGCAACAAGTGTACAGAGCATTTTGAGGATCCCTTGTCAAGGTTGCTCTTCCAAGAAACACTGCTGGGATTGTCTCTGCAGAATCTCTCTGTAATGACTTGAGCTGTATGGAGATGAAACTTGTGGGGAATATGGCTTTCCAAGGCAGTATTAACAACACATACTTCTATTGGGTGGCAAAAGGTTGGTATCACAGGAAGGACAAATCTTATCCATGAGGTGCACTTGGCATTAGACACAGAATGAGTAAAAGTTTAATGGAAGATAAAGATTTAGCATGAGGTAAATCTAAAGAGACATTTGCAAGAGAACTCCCAAATAGCCAAACTAGCTAATGAAGGTTGGTCTCAAGTTAGCCAGGGAGCTGAAAGAATCTGGCAGTGTATGGTAAACGGTCCTTTTCTAGCATTATGGTTGAAGGGGACTTGATACAGAAAAATCTGCAGTGCTTTTGTGCATACACAGGAACATACCATGCGGAATGATTGTCTATAGATGCATTCTTGAATGAGAATCCCAGTTTGACTGTCCTTTCATCATGTGACTTGATCCAACTCCAGTTGGATCGTACAACTTTCTTGAGAACTATATAAACCTCAAGAATGGCTAATTGCACAATTTAGCTAGCTCAGTTTTTGCTTTCTACTTCTTTCTACTTGCTATACAACTATTGAGGTGTTCTCTCGTGTTGTTTTGTTTTGTTTTGTTTTTTTTCTTTCTGAAATGTTTGAGAGAGAACC
>NW_008795018.1:5373632-5374669 GCF_000699145.1 Aptenodytes forsteri
TACTTCCCCCCCCCCCCCCCCCCCCCCATATTTATTTCATGTCAATTGTTTATGTTGGTCTGTTCTGGCTTTAAATTACAATTTTGTTTTGGGGTTTTGAGAATGATTCCAAAGAATTTAAAAAGTAAAGATAGAAATTACATCAATAGTTAATTTTGCCACAAGATTGAGAGACCATAAAAAGTCAGTTTTCATACGAACACATGGGCTGTTGATGGACATAATTATATTCTGGAAATTAGGGTGGTATGAATGAAACCAGAAGCTAGTATATATTAAAAATTAATCTTACCTGTGTTCAAATAAATAGGAACTGTGGGAAGGCAAATGATTAGGTGTATAATAGCAACAGAGCACCATAGATGGTCTGAAAAAAATTCTGCAGCTACTTCTAAGGAAAATGTTTGCAATCATATTATAGTGCCTTGTAATATTTTATTCAACTTGACTAATCTATTTCTATCTTAAAATGAATGCATAGGTAAGTATTGTGCGGAAGATATTTGTGTCATTTTCAGGCAGTTTAGTATGTCATGGGATCTTGAATGCTTTGCTTTGATTTTATACCATATATTTCTAAACTTCAAAGGTTAAAGAACATGAATAATATTTTATGTTTGTTTTACAGTCAAAATAGTCTTAACCCCAAGTATACTTTGTTAGCCATTAGATGAATGGCTATGCCTCTGCTAAAACAGCTGTAGTCTTACATGACTGCACAGATTTAAGTCTCAATTAACCATCTATTTTGTGCTGATTATTCTTCTGTAGCTATTTAGCAAAGGAACTTGGTTTGTTTACAATAATAATAAAATTAAAAAGCAGAATAAATAAGGGACACTCTATCATTTTGGCATGCCACGAATGAAACTGGTTTTCGTACTGGGGGACTAGAATACCATGTACAAAGTCCGTGTTCCACTTGCTACTTGAATGAGTAAAATAGCTTTCTTCAAAATTGAAATTTTTTTTAATGTAAAGATGTGATTTCCTCCCCCCCCCCCCCCCCCAATCGACAAGAAAGCAAAACACTTGGC
>NW_008795018.1:5374739-5376016 GCF_000699145.1 Aptenodytes forsteri
CAGTTTAATTGATGGGATAATACAGATGATCTACTCTGGCATTGCACTGCTCTTGCCATATTGGTCTCTTTGGGTATATTGTGATCAAATGCTCCCAATAACAGATATTCTTGATGGCCAGGTACTAAGTGTGTTTTTTACTCCAGTTGGTTGGATTAAAATGTATATCAAAGCTTGAGATTTAGCATTGTACATGGCAAAGTTCAGATATGTCATGCTGATATTAATCAGGAGTAGGAGCTATAGCTAAGTTTCAGCGTACTGTAGCTGCAGAAATGACAATAGAACTCAGCCTGTGCTGCTCAATTTTACTCAGTTGCTTTAACCTTGAACTCTCATTTTCAAAAGGGAAAATAAAGAATAAATTCTTACAGCTGTACATGAAACACTGAAAATGTGACTGAATTTAAAACAAGAAGCTGATGCCTACTGCATATTTAGAAAGAAACAAAAAGTTGCAAGAGTTGTGAAACGTGAAAACGTGCCACACACATAAGCCAGGAACCTTTGCTGTTTTTGGCTGTGGAATCTGGCATTTCTTCCAAAATATTGAAGATCTGAACAATTCTGATATAGAATAGTGATATTTGAAAACAACTTACCCCAGCACTACATTCAGTCTCTATAACCCATGAGGAACCTGGCTTTAGTTGCCTCTGTCACTCTAGCTTTCTCACAGCACTTTGCAAGAAGACAGACTACTGGGAGTCTACGATGAAAGTTGGTAGAGAGGTTCAGATACTGCCATTGGTTTACGAGTTCCTTCTAACTTAATGTGAGAGGCTGTACTCTATTCTTGGAAAATATGGAAGAAGCTGGGATTCTGGGGTTAAATAGTTGTTAAGGATGAATGCTGTATCATTAATGTGTTGCAAACTGCAGTTGTGCATATCTGAACAAGGACAAGACAGGTGGAAAAAATAACTATTTAAATGATGATACAGTAACAATTTTGCCAAATAAAGTATGCCATCTGCAAAGTACTTAGCATCCTGAAATGCAGCCTCTAGGAGGGCAGACTTTGGCCTGTTTAGGAGACTGGTTGAGAGAGTCCCTTGGGAGGCAGTCCTGAAGGGCAAAGGAGTCCAGGAAGGCTGGACATTCTTCAAGAAGGAAATCTTCAAGGCGCAGGAGCAGGCCGTCCCCATGTGCCAAAAGACGAGCCGGCAGGGAAGAAGACCGGCCTGGCTGAACAGAGAGCTTTGGTTGGAACTCAGGAAAAAAAGGAGAGTTTATGACCTTTGGAAGAAGGGGCAGGCAACTCAGGAGGACTACAA
>NW_008795018.1:5376876-5378554 GCF_000699145.1 Aptenodytes forsteri
GTGGTGAATGGAGTGCGACCCAGTTGGCGGGCGGTCACAAGCTGTGTTCCCCAGGGCTCAGTTTTGGGGCCGGTCTTGTTTAATATCTTTATCGATGATCTGGATGAGGGGAATCAAGTTGCACCCTCAGTCAGTTTGCAGATGACACCAAGTTGGGTGGGAGTGTTGATCTGCTTGAGGGTAGGAAGGCTCTGCAGAGGGACCTGGACAGGTTGGATCGATGGGCCCAGGCCAACTGGATGAGGTTCAACAGGGCCAAGTGCCGGGTCCTGCACTTCGGCCACAACCACCCCATGCAGCGCTACAGGCTTGGGGAAGAGTGGCTGGGAAGCTGCCTGGCGGGAAAGGACCTGGGGGTGCTGGTTGACAGCCGGCTGAGTGTGAGCTGGCAGTGTGCTCAGGCGGCCAAGAAGGCCAATGGCATCCTGGCTTGTATCAGAAATAGTGTGGCCAGCAGGAGTAGGGAAGTGATTGTCCTCCTCTGCTTGGCACTGGTGAGGAAGCCCCTCAAATACTGTGTTCAGTTTTGGGCCCCTCACTACAAGAAGGATGTTGAGGTGCTGGAGCGTGTCCAGAGAAGGGCAACGAGGCTGGTGAAGGGTCTAGAGCACAAGTCTTATGAGGAGCGGCTGAGGGAACTGGGGTTGTTTAGCCTGGAGAAAAGGAGACTGAGGGGAGTCCTTATTGGTCTCTACAATGACCTGAAAGGAGGTTGTAGCAAGGTGGGTGTCGGTCTCTTCTCTCAAGTAACAAGTGATAGGACAAGAGGAAGTGGCCTCAAGTTGTGCCAGGGGAGGTCTAGATTGGATCTTAGGAAAAATTTCTTCACCAAAAGGTTGTCAAGCATTGGAAGAGGCTGCCCAGGGGAGTGGTTGAGTCACCATCCCTGGAAGTATTTAAAAGACATGCAGATGTGGTGCTTAGGGACATGGTTTAGTGGTGGACATGGCAGTGCTGGGTTAACGGTTGGACTCAGTGATCATAAAGGTCTTTTCCAACATAAACAATTCTATGATTCTGTGATTCTCTAATGGGTAGAATGCACAGTATTTATAGAAAGAATCTCAAATTTAAGATCCTTTGAATGTGTCATCCATATCGGCACCATTTGTTTGACTTTTCTGTTTTGCAATAATGTGATTATGTTGCTGTAGATGTTAAGAAGGCCTTTGACACTGTTTACCTGAGGTGTAGATGAGATGCTGTTATTTTCTAGTAGGCCGATAAAAATAGTCTGCCACTAGATTATTTGTTTTCTCTTTTCATTGGTGGTTAGAAATAACGATAGTTACATATTGTTGTTTCCTTGATACTAATGGAGGCCACTCTTTTAGTAAGAGCAGGCCATATATAGCCTCTTATGGGGGAATTGTGGGTCATATGCTGAAGCCCAGCCAATCTGAATAACTGAATTTATGTCCTCATCTGACCAAAACATTGATGTCTCCTCCCATATTTTTTGTACCTCCTACTGTAGAGAAAGCATTCATGACTGATGAGTCATGCTGTTTCTTTGTTATGTACAGTTATGTTCTGTTTGGGCAAGAAGTGCCCATGGGGTGATCCATGTATCTGTCAAGAAAATGTGTGTCCAGAGTGTTTGTCTGGACCACACTGTTCAGTTGGGCCATTTCTGACCTGCAATCTTCTTGTGGTTTAACCTCAGTTGGCAACTAAG
>NW_008795018.1:5378800-5379567 GCF_000699145.1 Aptenodytes forsteri
AGCAGCGGCCCCCCCGGCCAGCTTTCCCCCAGTTTATGTACTGAGCATGACGTCATATAGAATGTTTATGGAATGTTTCTTTGGCCAGTTTGGCTGTGCCCCCTTCCCAGCTTCTTGTGCACCTGCAGCCTTCTCAGTCAGTAGAGTACGGGAAGCTGAAAAGTCCTTGGCCAGTGTAAGCACTACCTAGCAACAACTAAAACATTGGTGCGTTACCAACTTTGTTCTCATCCTAAATCCAAAGCACAGTACTATACCAGCTGCTAGGAAGGAAATTAACTCTATCCCTGCCAAAACCAGGACAAATCTGTAAACCATTGCATTAGTCATTTTTGTGACTTTTCCCTAGGTAACGTAACACCTACAATTCAAAGCCAGTGTAATGCAGAATAATAATGATTGGTTTGGGTTGGTTTTGGTATGTTGTTTTTTCCTGGCAAAAAATCTATTGTAAAACAGGGAAAAGTATTCTGGTATAGGATTAACTAGGCAGAAGTAATACTACTATGCACTTTTGTCTCAGATCCTTTCATCAAAGACTGCTTATCAGTGCTACTTTACATTTTAATATCACATTTTTAAGACAATTTTAACTTTCATCCCATAAGCTGTAGACTTTTATCCAGATATTTCTTCAGCATAGCTGTCATGGTTTAACCCCAGTCGGCAACTAAGCCCCCCCCCCCCCCCCCCCCCCCCCCTGCCTCGGTGGGATGGGGGAGAGAATCGGAAGAGTAAAAGTGAGAAAACTTGTGGATTGAGATAAA
>NW_008795018.1:5379640-5381970 GCF_000699145.1 Aptenodytes forsteri
GCAAAGCAAAACAAGGAATTCATTCACTGCTTCCCATCGGCAGGCAGGTGTTCAGCCATCTCCAGGAAAGCAGGGCTCCATCATGACTAATGGGTACTTGGGAAGACAAGCGCCATCACTCTGAACGTCCCCCCCTCCCTTCTTCTTCCCCCAGCTTTATATACTGAGCATGATGTCATATGGTATGGAATATCCCTTTGGTCAGTTGGGGTCAGCTGTCCCAGCTGTGTCCCCTCCCAACTTCTTGTGCACCCCCAGCCTGCTCAGTGGTGAGGTGGTGTGAGAAGCAGAAAAGGCCTTGACTCTGTGTAAGCACTGCTCAGCAGTAACTAAAACATCCCTGTGTTATCAACACTGTTTTCAGCACAGATCCAAAACATAGCCCCATACTAGCTACCTTGAAGAAAATTAACTCTACCCCAGCCAAAACCAGCACAATAGCAAATAGGAATCTCCTGCGTCCTCTGCATATGAGGACTTCATTAATTTTTTGTGGACATTGATTAACTTATCCCTTTGATAAAGTTCCTTAGCTCTTGAAAGTACTTAGCTCTGTTATTCCCAATTACTCCTATTACCAGATTGTTCCAGAATTTAATTCCTGAGAAGGCTAAAAATCTTCTAATTACAGCTTAAACATATTCAGTTACACACACTTGTGCTTGTGTCGCCATTGACCTTCAGTTTAAAGAGCTCTCATCTGACCCTTGAGGTAGTTGTAGGCAATTTCTAAACTGTGCTGAATGAGGGCATAGAAGAACAATACTCTGCTAATCCTGTTCAATAACCGTTTGCAGTGTGGTAGCATGCTATTGCAGGAGGCTCTATGACTCATGTGGTCCTTCATGCTTATATTGTGTGCAGTAATTTCTGTGCAGTTGTATATGCCTTCACTGAATTGGTGAATTCTTTAAACTTGTTTCATGTGCCTTTCTTCTAGTGATCAGGGAAAAAGATTGTATAGTATTACAGAACAGTGCAGGTTAGAAGGGACCTCCGGAAGTGTATCTCTAGGCCAACCTCCTGCTCAAAACAAGGTCAACTATGAGATCAAATAAGATCGCTCAGGGCTTTATCCAGTCAGGTCTTGAAAGCGTTCAGGAATGCAGATGCATAACCTTTCTGTGCAACCTGCTCCAATGTTTGACTGTCCACGTGGGGAAAAGTCTTTCCTTACATGCGGTCTGAACCTGTCCTATTTCAATGTGTGCTGCTTGTCTTTTGTCCTCCCGCCATACACCACTGTGAAGAGCCTAGCTCTGTCTTGATAAATCTCCCTATGGGAAGGCTGCCGCTAGGTCTCCCTGCAGCTGTCTTTTCTCCAGGTGGAACAAGCCCCGTTTCCTTGGCTTCTCCTTACGGGGCAAGTGCTCCTGCCCTTCACCATTGCAGTAGCCCTCCACTGAACTCATTCCAATTTATTGATGTCTTCCTTGTATTGGCTAATCCAAAACTGTATGTGATATTCTAGGAGGGGTCTCATGAGTCCAGAGTAAAGGAGAATGATAATTTGCTTTGATCTACTGTCTATGCTTCTGTTCATATAGCCCAGGATACTGTTGGCCTTCCTTGCTGCCGGAGCATACCACTGGCTCATATTCAACTTTCTGTCTACCAATACCCACAGGTCTTTTTCCACAGAGCTGCTCCCCAGCCAGTCAGTCCCCAGCCCAGTGTTGGACTTTTTATTTGTCCTTTGTTTAATGAGATTCCTGTCAGCCCATTCCTCCAGCCTGTCTAGGTCCATCTGAATGGTAGCCTTGTCTTCAATGTCTTCAAGCATATCACTTTGTTCCCCTCCCAGCCCACCTCCAGTTTGGTGTCAAACTTTGAGCAACCACTTCATTGCCTCTTTCAGGTCACTGATAAAGGTGTTAAACAGGACAGATCCCAGGGTAGGCCCCTGTAGTACTCCTGTTGTTACTGGCCTCCAGGCCAGTAGGTTTGTTGGTCTTCTGCAAAGACATAGCATATAAGCACTCAGTAACTGCTCTGGTCCTTGAATCATTTTCTCTCTCTTTAATCACCTGTCCTGGTTTCGGTTGGGATAGAGTTAATTTTCTTCCTAGTAGCTGGTACAGTGCTGTGTTTTGGATTTAGGACCAGAACAAAGTTGATAACGCACCGATGTTTTAGTTGTTGCTAGGTAATGTTTACACTAGTCAAGGACTTTTCAGCTTCCCATGCTCTACCGACTGAGAAGGCTGGAGGTGCATAAGAAGCTGGGAGGGGGCACAGCCAGGACAGCTGACCCAAACTGGCCAAAGGGACATTCCATACCATGTGACGTCATGCTCAGTACATAAACTGGGGAAAGCTGGCTGGGGGGG
>NW_008795018.1:5387771-5398623 GCF_000699145.1 Aptenodytes forsteri
TGCCCCCTCCCAGCTTCTTGTGCACCTCCAGCCTTCTCAGTCGGCAGAGCATGGGAAGCTGAAAAGTCCTTGACTAGTGTAAGCATTACCTAGCAACAACTAAAACATCGGTGTGTTATCAACTTTGTTCTGGTCCTAAATCCAAAACACAGCACTGTACCAGCTACTAGGAAGGAAATTAACTCTATCCGAGCCAAGACCAGGACATCACCATAGATCGCAAAGGAACATTGGTAGGACAAAGCTTAGTTGGTAATAACAAGACATAATTATTTAAGTAACTGGGGGCTCGTCATGATGTAATGACTGAAGCACAGTAATGATCTGTGCTTCAGAAGACAAGTGAAACCTTTGCTCAGTAAGAAGAATTTGGAGTAAGACTATATGGCAGGGAGTACCTGTTACTACAGCATACCATGTGTTATTTACAAGTTCTATGCATTTTTTTCCATGTTACAATGTCTCATCTCCTTGTAAAATATTAGGAAGATCCAAAAATAGGCTATTTTAAAAATAATTTAAAGAGAGCAAAGATAAGAATATAATTGTGATATAAACAGTGACTTGGATTGTACAATCTCTAAGCCTGGCTGATCTAATGCTGCTACTATGAATTTGCTCTGATGTGTTTCTAAAATATTTCTACTCATACTCCTTGTATGCCGGATGATTGTTGCTCAACAGAACAAAACCATGCTCTGCTAGCAGATATTGGAGTTTTGTGTCAGCCTGCTGATGTTTTTTGACAAGGTGTTGACCTGACTGGTTGTTAAACTCCACCCTGAATAGAAAGACAGGTGAAGAGTTGAGCACGCCTGACACACAAACTCAAACAGTAGTAACTGAGCCTGAGGAAGAAGAGGTTGCTTATTATGTTGTTGAGATTACCAGTATGAAGCAACTTTTTTTATCTTAAATATTCTGTTTGGAATGCTTTGAAGTAGGGCAGGGAAGTCATCTGCTGACGGCGATACATTATGTGATATGGTAGGACCCAGAAGCAAAGTAGTCTAATGCTGTCAGAGTAAAATCTCTGTGCTAGCTACTTGTGTTTCCAGTGTGGAATAGAAATGAGTGTCTTGGACAATGTCAGGAGCAGGGCTAGCCTTGGGCACAAGATTAACAAAGTCTGATGAGCATCGACTTGGCAACAGAGAAGCTGGACTAATGTGTCTATTCCCAGCAGCAGGACCTGAGGAACAGGGAGGTCCTGGTATGGTCTCCAAACTGCCTCCAAAGAAATTTGGAACTGTACAGATTGTAAGGGTAGGCATATCCTGAAGTGCACGTTTAATGAAAAATAAATGCTCTTTTTCCTCCAGGACTTGCTCTCAATGGGTACGTTTTATTGCTAGCAGTTACTAGCAGGATCTGTAACATATATCTGTTTATCCCATAAAACTTGGAATAGACTGCGCTGGTCACAGAGTAATCTGAAAGATTGGAATATCCTATTTTTTATTAGCTTGCTACATCACTCTAAGTACGTTTCTTCCTCTATATTTGCCTGTGGACTGCAGAATTAAAGCAGCACCTGAGGATTTATGCAAGACTAAATTTTAAGAGTCTACGTTTATTGAGCCTTTTTCAGTCCAGTTCCTCCAGCTGCTTAGTCGAATGTACCAAATATGAAAGTTGTTAGCATATTTAAAACTTTCCTTTGCATAGAGATTTATACTGTGAGTTCATTTATTATGAGCTATGATATGCTGTAATATAAATAACCCAAAATATGATATAAAAGTCAACATCTCTATGTGATTAATTGAAGGAGTTATGGAGGAGAGACCTCAGCTGTGCTTGGCAAATTCAAAAAGTACTTCCAGTTTATCTAATGCCAAGTAATAAGTAATGAACAAGATCAAATTATAATGCTGTGGTTCATTGAGTGTGGTTGATTAAGATCATTGTTCATTCACCTAAGGCCTGTCATTTAATATTTACATTGTTAGAGAAATGTGTGCCTCGGGGCCTAGCAGTGCTTACCTTTTCAAAGAAGAGCTATTTATAGAACATAGCTTATTATAAATATCTTACCACAGGTTAAACCTGGGCCTAGAATACATTGAAATGTGTTCTCTGTGTAATGACTAGATCACGTAAGGGTATACTTTTTCCTTCCTGAGCTAATTATACTGGTAGAAATCCTCCTGTTGCAAAGATTTATGATCATTTAAAGGGTCATTCCCTTTCCCTTATGGAAACAGATTACAGTAGTATAACCACTATGACTGTACCAGTATAGCCAAAGCAGAATGATTTTTATTCAGGTCCTTGTGTCATGTGTCCATGTGGTCTGTCATACGAGCGTAAGGACCTGCTCTTGAGAGCTTGTTGGGCGATGTTTGAAATGGGCTGGCTCACCAGCTTCAGGAAGTGCTAGAAGATACCCTGCCACCAGACGGTGGGTATGACTGCCCCTGCCCTGTGGAAAGACAAGTGTCTGTGCTACTCTGCAATACAGAGACTGTGTATGAAAATCGTAATCTCTCCCTTTTTCCTCCTTACTGTGTAAAAAAAGTAATCCATGCAACCTTTCGCCAGTGAAAATTCTGCCCGTGCTTCACCCCGCATAATTTTGGCTATATGGTGACAGCAGTCTAAGAATAGCTGACCTCCTTCCATCTGTCTTGTCCCACCCACGCTGTGTTTCATAGTGTGGATTGTACTAACCTAGTATGACTTTTTTTAAAATTCTTCTACACAGGCAAACAATCCTGCAGCTATAAGAGCCTATTGTAATCAATAAGCCTTTTACCCGGTAATTCTTATGGTTTTCCATTGCAATTAGGGTATAACCTGGCAACAAGTAGGAGTGAATGCTGGCTGTACTTCACTCATTTTCTAACTGAGAGAGAAAATAGAGAAACTGCTGCTACTTTTATTATAGCAATTAATGGTAAATCTAGAGCAGCCAGACCTGAAATGTCATTCATCTCTCTGTGCTCCGCATATTCTTTATTTGCTACCCTACTTCTGTACGTTACCTTTGCCCATTTTTGCATTTTTCTCAGTCATTTTACAGGAATCCAGATTTGCCTTAATGGGTTTAAGTGTTCTTTTAAAACTATGCAGAACTGCATTTCTTCTAACTAGATCTGAGGATTAACTTTTACACTAGAAAAATGTTTTAAACCTCTACAAACAGAACAGAGTTTTGAATACCTAGAACACTGTGTCAATGTACTAAAGACATTTTTTTATAGTGCAGGAAACAATTACTGTATTCGAAGGCTATATGGTGCAATATAGAAACATAATAAAAAAGAATGTCACAATTGCAAATAAACATCTATGTCAAAAACAGTTTAAAAACTCTGCAAATATATTGTTGAAATCGTCACTTCTTACATGAGAATAAAAATTGTTGCTTTCAGAAATAATATTTAATTGTTTTGGGTTCTAGCATCAGTTTTAACATTATTTTTGCTCTGGTTTGATACCTTTGTTTTGAATTGAGGCTTCTCTGTTACAGTAATTCTGATATTCACTATGGTTTAATGTGACACTTTTCTTTTTCTAGGGAACAAGATTTCTCTGCATGCTGATATCCCTAAATTTCAGGCTTAAATCTGTTAAAAGTAGCAGAAACACAAGTCTGTCCAGGATATACAGAAACACTAATTAGAAATTTTCTTATTTGTATAGTAAAATAGGGCTTGATTCTGAAAGGAAATCTAAATAGCTTTTGTAGTCCTCAACTTAAGAATGGTCAGCTTGAATGACAGGAAGCTCATGGAATTTGTATGTTGAGCTGGATTAGCTCAAAGCTCACTTTTCAGTGATGCAGTAACAAGTAGATAACTTTTTTCCTAAAAAAAAAAAAATTCCTGCATTGTCCTTTTGTTGGCTCCTCCTCGCCTTTGTGGTTTTTAAAATGTATGTTCTAATAAAACATTTGAAATGAGCTTTCTGTTTGTGCTGTGCTCAAAACACTGTGAAAAGATGTCACTGATTATGAATGCAGACAGGTTCACTAAGTAAATATTTTTGTAGTTTATAAGTTTATCTTCAATATTTTACTTACAAAATAATATTCAAAATTACTGTTCATATGAGGAGAAGCACTGTACGACAATTTCTTTTAAAATATTTAATTAGGAAATGCTTAATCTAAACATGCAAAATTCCTTTATTTTTTCCCCCCTGAGATACAGGGGAAATTGAGAAAATATTGCTCATCCTAGTTCTCAATAACCATTCTCTGTCAGTACGTATTAAAGACTAGAATAATTATAAATAGCTGAGAGGACTAAACATATGTGTTTGTGTATGCATTCCCTACTGCCAAAAAATATGGTTTCCAGGAACTGGAAAGGAATCTTGCCTGTTCCTATTAACACCCCTGAAACAGCTGAGTTAAGCTAACCGCAGTGTCTTTTACAGGTTGCATGAATTATTTTCCTCACATGGTTAAGGTTTCATTATTTGGAATCTTCTTCAGCAAAGCTCCATTTTATAAATGCTTAATCATTCCCTATTACCTTGGAAGATTTCATAACCCAAAAATTTATTGTAATCCTGGATCCCTTTGAGGGATCCAGACCTAAAATTCCTTGTTATAGAGCACTTGAATGCTGCATAATGAATACCATTGAAGCTGCATGTAAGAAGAAAACTGGATCTTAATTCTTCAGTGATATTCACATTAAGGATATCTAAGCCTCTGTCTCTGATACGTGTTCTTCAAAGTGTTTATGTTGATTACTTGGATTTTTAGCACCTCTTGACAGAGTTTTGTGATTCTCTGGTAATTACTTTGAGAAACATCCAGGCAGTCTTTCAAACTGAATCCCTCCAGTTCTGAATGAAAAATGTCTAAATCAAAGTTGTTCAGATTGTGCAGAAATTTAAGAATACAGCTTGTTCATTAGGGATAATTTCAAGCAGATGCTACCTATAATGATGGAGAGGAACATGTCTGACAACTGCAATTTCCTTTTCACCTCATGTTATGTGTCTGTAATGGCTTTCTGTAAAAGCATCTGACTTTTTTGAAAAGAGCAAACTTTTTTGAAATGGGAGGTACAAAAACATGAAAAAAACCCAACTAGATTTACTTCCAATTTCAGTTATGTTTGTCTTCATTAATAAATGCAATATGTCACACCTCTGTCCACGCTGGCTAAAATTGCACTGTGTTATATTTTAACCAGTGATGCTCACGGTTCAATCTGTGACCTTAGTAGGCTTGTGTCTGTTGCTGTATTAGAAAACTCCTCCCAAATCCTTGTAGTCTATGTTTATGGTTTATCTAAACATAGTCATTGTCCCCACTGCATCACTTAAAATACAGTAGTTGTCTTTTTTAATTGGTTTTGATTTCAACCTTTTATTTTCATGGAAATTTTGTATCCTTTGTTGTCATTAATAAGCAGATTGCTGTTGATTAACAGACCTGCATTTAGTAAGCAAATTTAACAGTTTGTTTGCAAAGGTGAGTTGGAATTGCGGGGCTACAGAGCATGACTGCATGGCTACCTGGAGGGCCATCCCTTCTTCCTCCCTGCCTCCCATCCTAGGGAGGGAAAATTAAGAGTGCAAGCCAGTGTTTTAGATCTTTCTGACAACAAAGAAACAATCCTCAAAGCATCCACATGGAGGTGATTGATTGTAGGGTGTGTAAGTTTTGGGAGATGAGCTTGGATTTTCACAGATAAATCTATCATAACCTGAGTGAAGATCTCCAAATTTTAAAATAGAATTCTGTGAATTTCCAGGTAGAAGAAGCTCTAGCAATGTGGTTTACATTGACTGTCCAGCCAGGGACGCTAGAAGCGTGTGGTGGTTTGTGACTTCTGCTGCTGGTGCAGACCTAACCATGGGAACTCCCAGGTGGGTGGCATTCGGAGGCCATACATTTCCTGGCCATTTCTGTTGTGGAGCAGAATGTCCTGGTGGATGTCCACGAAGTGGGTCTTACAAGAGGTTTCTGTGAATTTTCTGCTTCCCACTCCCCATGTTCCTGTCACTGGGCCTGTTGTTAGCCTGAAAACTAAGATGACTTTCCAGCATGGTTTAACCTCTTAAAGTGATGTACCTTACTGTGAAAGGCAAGACTGTAGTTGCAGGCAATAATGGACAAAATGGTGAATAAATACTTGTGATGGAATGTCTTTATGTCCAGCTGAGGTGTATAATACCACTTTAGGGTCTCAGTTTGAGTGGTCATTATGTATTCTCATAGAACATTTTATTTTCCTTGGTTTTTTCTTTAAACACTGATTCTATTTGTGAAGTGATATAAAGGAAGTGTAGTCCAATGTAATTGCTAGTTGCTTTATCAATCCTGTTTTTAAGATCATTTTTCTAGTGATCTAGGTCTTTTCTAGTAATAGAGCAGTACCTCTTACTCCAAGAGTATGTTTATCTTTCTTTGATATTATTAGTTCCAGGAACCATATAGAGTTTGGATAATTTGCTGGTTTTCTGTTACACAAAATTTTGCCTTTCTCTACGTTCCTTCTCTTTCTGTCCTCAGAGAGAAGGTACTTCTTGCAGAACAGTGTAGAATTTTCTGGTTAAATGGGTTGCAAGGAGAAAAATATATCTGTCTTATTTCCATTTTTATTGCACAAGGAATCTATTAATCTGTATTTTTATTGGTTTATAAAATAGAGTGAAGTTCAACAGCAAAGGACTGCTTTTCCCATCGTCTCTCTTGTTTTCGTCTAAAAGTTGTTTCTCTGTTCAAATTTTCTTTTGTATTGCAGGGAAAACCTTATCTTCTATTTAATTTGCCTGTTTTGTCTGCATTCAAAGGGAGAGAATTTAATAAATTTTAGAGTTAGAACCAAGTCATGCAAATGGAACTGAGTAATCGTAAGAGAAGATTTGTTAAGTTGATTGTATTAATGTGACTATCACAAATTGCTATGAGTTTCCAGACATTTAATTAGTACCTCTAGCAGCGTACTCTTTTCAGCTCTAGGCGTAGTCTTCTGCTCTGCAAAGTGGCAGGAGCAGCTCCACTGCCATGAAATGGAGCTCAACTTCAGCTCCTCTCTTTCTCACCAGGGTTTTCCCCTACCAGATAATTTGCTTTCTTTTCAGAAACACAACTGTCTTGGGAGCAAGGCAACCAGCCGGTATATAAATCTGCACATGGCAATACTTGTTAGTCTGGGGAACACAGTATATAGAGTTCTTCAGTTAGAACAGAAAATCAAGATGTACAGATGCATTTTGATCACTCTGCTGCTTAAGGTACCACAGACATACATGATTTTGTTTCCTTTGCCCCAGGCAGTACTATGCTTATCACAACTAATGCTTGCTTTCACTCTTTGGCTCAAAATGTCAGCGCATTCATGGGAATAACTTCTGTGCTCTCTTCTCAAGAACAGGAGAGGACCTGCAGAAAGGTGTTTTTTTAGCTCAGTAGTATTCCTACATATTAATGGCTTAATTGCTGCTCCGTATCACCTCTCCAAAGTAGCTCCTTGCACACATTGTCTCTTCCTGATAGAGGCAACTGCACAAAGGAGTAGGCCACACACCTTGCAGCAAAGCTGTTCACCCCTGCAGCTATTGTAGATAACAATGCAAAATACAGCAGGGAAAATCAAATAATATATACATTTCATGAAAGTACTACAGTAATTTTGCATTTTCTCCATGCAGCTATACAAGTTTGAAACCACCCGGATTTATACAGTATTGGTGGCTTCAGTAGTGTGTTGTTTTGTTATGTGTAGGGCTTTTGCATGTGAGTAAGGGTCACATGTACACTGAGAGAGTGAAAAAAAGAAACTGGGGAAATTAGTTCAAATGGTGCCTAGACATTTGGGATCTCTAAGGTTGAGGGTGGCAAGTGCGCAGGCTAAGATCCAAATTCCCAACGTGACACACACACAGATCACAGTATTCATAAATTCAGAGTCTAATCTGACAGAAAATAAAATACATGAACATGAATGTACAAAGAATTTCAACAGATAGGAGCCATATCCCCAGGAATTCCTGTAAGAAAGGGGTCCCCCAGAACTGGGAGATGATGCAATTACAATTTAAGGAGACTTACAGTAAGGATGACTGACTAAAGGTAGAAGTTTCTGAGAGCATTAGAAAAAAAAGAAACGGTGTGAAAGAGAGTATGTGCGTGGGAGAGACAGGTTCACTTTCTCATGTGAATAAAGTGAGGATTACACCTGTTCTTAAGTTCTGTGGTGAGTGGAGTCACAGTCCCTGGTGCTGGGCTTGTACCTGCTTACTTGCCATCCTTTATTCTTTTCTTCTGCTTCTCTCTCTCCCCTGGCCCCTTTTGCTATGTGTGAACTCCATATTTATATGAAAAAACTTACCCTGATTCTTATGGAGTCTTGTCAGATTCACCTGTGCTAACAAAAAGGGGCTCTTAACTTGCAAGCTGTGTTTGGGACAGTACCAGCAGAGAATAAAAGCCAGTCCTGGGTTGAGTCAGGAGGATGGCATATGGCTCCTTCCCCCAGAAACAAAAGGGAGGTTCCAGAGAGCCATTACCTTGGAAATCCTTTCCAGAGCAGGATCATCAAGAGCTACCAGCTCTTCACAGCTCTCTCTAGGTACTGGCAGTTGTCCACAGGAGGAGGCTATAGTATCATGCCAGGAAGGAGAATTGCATGATCACACATTCCCATTCCAGGTTCATCATAGGTATTGCCATTCCTGAGCTAACACAGAAAACCTCCAATTAATTTAGAAGCATTTGAGACTGACTGCTGATCAAGCCTATCTACTCTTCTTTATTGCTAACAGCTGCTGCCTGAGCATGCCCTTTGGCATGGCTGGGCAATTAATTCATCTTACTTACTTTACTTACTTACTGTTTAACCCTTGCAGCTTTGGATCTGACCTTCAGTTTCAGCCAGCATGGCTGTGAGTCAGTGGGTTGGGTGCAAGCTGGGAGCTCTGTGTTTTTGTTGTTTTCATTGTTGTTTTTCCGTTGGATGTACACCAGGGCGTAGAGCTCTCCTCTAATTTTTTTTTTCTTCTAGTTTGTCAAGTTTTCCAATTCTAATGGAGAGACAAGGGCAAATTTAATATAACTACAGCAAACGGTAATGAGTGGAACAGCCTATTGAAGAGGAAGGTGCATTCCTGTTCAACTACCCAGAAGATACAGACCTTTAGTAAGAATGGGGTGATGCTGGGGAGGAGACTGTTATATGTTTGTTCCTCACAGTTATGACAGAAAGGAATTAGGGTTATGCAATAGAGTGTATGAATCTTTAAAGTCTTGGAAAGGTGAATGGCTCTGCTGGCTAACATAAATAAGTATAGCTGATGGCAATCAGCCCAGAGGAGCTTATTTTCAATTTAGAAGTTTCAGAGTTCTCCATGTTAGGTGAGGAAAGGTTTAGATAAAATAATTCTTGAGATAAAGGAGGCTGTCAGTGGAGAAGGGGGATCTGAAGTGCATTGTTGTGTCATTTGAAGCAAAGCAATGTGCCCTTGCTTCAAAGAAAGCTGATGGTATCCTGGGCTGCATTAGACAAAGCATTGCCAGCAGGTGAAGGGAGGTGATCCTTCCCCTGTGTTCAGTCCTGGTGAGGCCACACCTGGAGTGCTGTGTCCAGTTCTGGGCTCCCCAGTACAAGAGAGACATGGACATACTGGAGAGGGTCCAGCTGAGGGCCAAGAAGCTGATGAAGGGACTGGAGCATCTCTTCTATGAGGAAAGGCTGAGCGAGCTGGAACTGTTCAACATGGAGAAGAGAAGGCTCAGGGGGGATCTTCTCAATGTATATAAACACCTGAAGAGAGGGTGCAAAGAGGACGGAGCCAGGCTCTTTTCAGTGGTACTCAGTGATAGGACAAGAAGCAATGGGCACAAACTGAAACACGGGAGGCTCCCTCTGAATGTCAGGAAACACTTTTTTTTTACTGTGAGGGTAACTGAGCACTGGCATAGGTTGTCCAAGAAAGTTGTGGAGTCTCCATCTTTGGAGATACTCAAAAGCTGCCTGGACATTGTCCTGGGCAACTGTCTTTAGGTGGCCCTGCTTGAGTAGGGGTGTTGGGCCAGATGACTTCCAGAGGTGCCTTCCAACCTCAACCATTCTGTCATTCTGTGGTTTTGTGGAAGTAGAGTTATTTTCTCTTAAGATGAAATTAGTAGAAATGTCCTTTTTTTTCTTCTTCTTTTTTCCTCCCTTTTTTTGTTTGAGTGGAAGAAAAACAGTGTCTTGGAACTTTTCTTATTGAGGCGGGGGGGGGGGGGGGGGGTCCCGTGGGATGACAGAGAGAATCGGAAGGGTTAAAAGTGAGAAAACTCGTGGGTTGAGATAAGAAGAGTTTAATAATTGAAATAAAATAAAATAGTAATAATACTAACAATAATAATAAAAGAATATACAAGCAAGTGATGCACGAGGGAATTGCTCACCACCCGCCGACCGATGCCCAGCCAGTCTGCAAGCAGTGGTCACTGCCCCCCCGGCCAGCTTTCCCCAGTTTATGTACTGAGCATGACATCACATGGTATGGAATGTCCCTTTGTCCAGTTTGGGTCAGCTGTCCTGGCTGTGCCCCCTCCCAGCTTCTTGTGCACCTCCAGCCTTCTCAGTCAGTAGAGCATGGGAAGCTGAAAAGTCCTTGACTAGTGTAAGCACTACCTAACAACAACTAAAACATCCGTGTGTAATCAACATTATTCTCATACTAAATCCAGCACTATGCCAGCTTTTAGGAAGAAAATTAACTCTATCCCAGCTGAAACCAGTGGTTAACAGGAAACAGAACCAGTTTATGCATGTCCTGGTTTCGGCAGGGATAGAGTTAATTTCCTTCCTAGTAGCTGGTACAGTGCTGTGTTTTGGATTTAGGGTGGGAACAATGTTGGTAACACACCGATGTTTTAGTTGTTGCTAAG
>NW_008795018.1:5398686-5403172 GCF_000699145.1 Aptenodytes forsteri
AGGGGGGGACGTTTGGAGTGATGGCGTTTGTCTTCCCAAGTAACCGTTATGCGTGATGGAGCCCTGCTTTCCTGGAGATGGCTGAACACCTGCCTGCCGATGGGAAGTAGTGAATGAATTCCTTGTTTTGCTTTGCTTGTGTGTGCGGCTTTTGCTTTACCTATTAAACTGTCTTTATCTCAACCCACGAGTTTTTCTCACTTTTACCCTTCCAGTTCTCTCCCCCATCCCACCGGGGGGGAGTGAGCGAGCGGCTGCGTGGTGCTCAGTTGCCGACTGAGATTAAACCACGACAATGCAGAGTAAAATGCAATTAAAATGGTCAGAGAGCAGTGAATAATGAGTTTCTGGTGACAGGAATAGTAGCAGCTCTTGACCTACATAACAATCATAGCAGCAGTTCTTGTTCTGCCTAACTACTCCTGGGAAAGAGAGACCTTAAGTGGGTGCAAGGACACAGGAACCTGCAATAGACAAGGGAGTGTTCACAGCAGTGGATAACTTAAAATCTTCCTGCTGTGATATCTATAACTAGCCTTGGAATGGATTATCCATCTGGGGATACTTCATTAACTACGGAGAAGCATGAGATGCTTAAGACTATATAACTATTCTAGTTTGGTTTGAATTAAGAAGCGTTTGTGAAGGCTGGAGATGATTAGGTGGGTGATATAGTTGTCTCAGATTTTAGCCCTACAGGACTAGCTAAGGAGACTGAGAGTTCCTGAACCCTATGGCTGAAACCAGAAATGAATTTTCTCTCAAGAGACAGCAAAACAAGTGACCCTAGAACAATTCTTCTAGGTGTTCCCAAGGGGAAGTCTGGAAATGGGATTGTTACAACTGGATGCTGGGCCTAGAGGTGGCAGCAGTACTGGTAGAAATTCAGCTGAAAGTGTATCTAGGCAGCAGACCACCAGAAGACTCCAGACCCTAAGGCATTTCACTTGTAGAAAAGGAGATTTACACATTGAGACCTTCCCGTGCTTTTTTTCCACAGCTAAGCTGAACCATCTTTCCCACATGGTTGCTGGAAGTGAGTTCAGAAATATCTTCTCATCAGGAAGGGCAAGACTCATAGCAGAAAAGGAAGGGTCCATAATTTGTTTTATCTTTGGTAAGGAGAGCCAGAAGTTTAGAAGCTATCCCTGCAATAACCTGGTCATGCTTTTGTTCCTACCTCAGAAACCAGGAGACGGGAGTGGTGAGCCTGCAAGGTGACGTGGCCCAGCATAGCAGGAGGAATTTAGGCTCTACAGTTGATGAATTCCAGGCAGGTGTTTCTTCAAGAACAGCTTAATCTTGGGGCTCTGTGAGAGCAACAACTTGTAGCTGTGGACAGAGGCCTGCTAAATAAAATCCTGAGGCAAGGCTGAGAGGCATTGAGGCAGGCAATTTGTGCATGGGCATCTATATGCAAATAAAACTTGAGAGAGCAGCCTTTTTTTGAACATAGAGAATTATTTTGACTCTGTCAAAAGTGACAGTTGGTGAACCCTAAACCCACTTGTGGAATGTTATGTTTCTTTTAAACTACTAAATACCCTTTTTGAATGGGTCAAGATGGAGAAACAGAAAAGGTCCCATTCATATCATGAAACCCTGGAAAGCTTGTGAAGTGTGCCAGGTGGTTCCATCACATCGGGACATTAGTGCTTCAGATGTTATTGAGGAAATGGAACCTGAGAGTGTATAATATATCATGAGGAAAAATTCCTCGTCTGCAAAGCTGCGTATCCTACTTGTATGTTGCAGTATAACTTTACATACCCCCAAGATGCTCCCTGTTAAGCAACACTGCTTGTCTAAACATAGAAGAGAAAGCATATGCTCCAATTCTATTTGAGAGGAGGGAAAGAAGCCTCTGGGATATATATAATAGGGTACATGGCCCTTTAAAAATCCAGGAAAATATCTGGAATTGCTGGATAACATAAATAGGCACAATTGATAATAGTGGTGAGAATATAGATGGACAAATACTTATTTTACAAGTTTCAATCGTCCATTTAGGAAAGGAAAAAGTTTTCAAAAAGGAGTCAGTCTCATGTACAGACTCAAGTTCAATCTCTCATGTTTGGGCAAGGGCTCCTGTATTTATCTTCCAGCTGTTCTGGTCTTTATTCTGTATTCCATTTCTCAGAGAGGACTTCATTCTCTATGAACTGTCCCAGAAGCTGTTCTTGCTTGTGGGTACTCACCCCTATGTTTTTTCTGCTTGTGTTGGAATTTGGAAGAACTGAAGAAGATTTTGGGTTTTTTTTTTGGGGGGGTTGTTGTTTTTGTTTTGTTTTGTTTTTTTAAAGAAAGATCCACTTAGCTGAGTGATGCCTAAAGTATTAGCTTTTGGGCTAGGAGAAGGCTCAGATTCAGTAACTGTGTATATCTTTTCTCTTTGCTGTTGATCTGAAGTGAAGGGCAATTCAGTACGCTTTGCCTGGCTCTACAAAGTCAGGTCCTTTTGTATTCTTGCTTTGTTACCTATGGGAAGAGGATGATCAGAGAAAGCAAGGCAGAAACCGTGCTGCTGGATATGGGCTCTTGCCTGCAGCCTTTGCCAGTGACCAGTGAGTGGTACTCTTGTGCAGGGTTCTCTGTGGCTCAGTTGCAAAATAACCTTCCCAGACTGTAAGACCCATGCAGACCCTCCATCTGGTTTGAAGCGTTCGACAGGGTTATTTGTGTGAGAAGCTGATTTTAATTGCATAATAATTTGAACATGGGCATAGTGATTCCTGTATCACTGGATCATTAGTTGAATGCAACAACAAATTAATATAAATTAGCTATGAATACATGTAGGCTGGAAATTAGGAATTACCTAAAATTAGGTTTGAAACAGCCCAGCAATATACTGTTCTCAAGTTCATTCTGACCCCTGTGAAATTTGCTGAGAACTACCACAGACCCCCAAATGTCTTGAAGGTTAAGTATACACTTAATCTTGACTCCAGGGCTTAACACCAGGGTCTGTTGTGTTTCTGTCTTTCTTGCCTCAGGAGTCATCTCAGCCATTCTCCCTCCTGGCAGCAGCTTTCAGTTTCAAGGTCTGCACGATTCAGTAAAAAACCTAGCTGACTGGTGTCCATCCCTCGTCTTAATTCAGCTGAACCCCTAGACTAATCATACTTGAAATACCTGCTAGCCTCAGATGAAGACATCAATAACCATAGCCTTGTTTCTGCCAGCACCTCTTTCATCTAGCCGTGTTGGTCTTGGAAGAGCTAACCTTTTTTTACTCCCAGTGGCCTGATTCCTAATCCCAGTTTTATGTAATTCTAGCTAGATTTCTGGCTAGAACCCTTCTCTAATTATACAGACTCCTCACTGCTCCCTGGCCCAGATTAATGATGTGCAGGAAGTCTAGCTTTTCCCCTGCTGGCCCAAACACTAATCCTAGCCACAATCCTGACCATAATGTGAATAACCTAATTTTGTAATCTTTATATCCTAATTCTGCAATTCTCTGAAGAACCTTGCATAAGGAATTTACATTACCCTCTGTCTATCTGGGCTATCCTCGAAGGTTGCAGCAGGTTGCTAACTGTTCCTTGAGTACAGCTACAATGACCAGACAGACTGATCTGTCCAGAGTTAGTTGTCCCTGTTGGTGCTGTAAGTCATCTTAGCTCTGTGTGCTGTGGATGATTCACTAGGAAATTTAATTCTTCCATTCCAGTCTTATAAAAGTCTAACCTCACAAACTAACAATCTCAGGTTTTCTTGGCTAGGATCAAGGCAAAAATTATCAATATGCCATTCAGGTCTTCTCTATTCTCTGATGTGTATATCCCACAAACAAATAAAAGATTTCCAGTTCCTCCTATCCCATACCATTACTGAGTTTCTGCTTAAGGCTAGAGTTAAAACCATAGTCCAGCAAACGTGGTCTGCCTCAAAAATAACCAAAAATCATTACTTTTTACCAGCTCTGACCCCTGTACTACTTCTATGGGCAATGTAGGATACTGCAACAAATAGTCAACATTAAAGCTAGTTTTCCAGACTCTTCTGTCTCAAGACCTGGATAGCCCTACTCCTGTACTTACCTAGGCATCCCTACGTGCCCAAGGATCAACTGCAAGTCAATATCTCTGTGACAGCAGGTCTTGCATTATCAATTGTTAGTCTACCTATATATGTCATATATATAGACACAGAGGTGATATTCAAGCCACCCACACAACACACACTGAATCTCATTACTCTTTGTACAGTGGAAGCTCTAGAATAATGCTTGTTCTGGAAAAAAAAAAAAAAAAAAATTCCTGCATCTACCGGAAGCCAAAATAATGCTTGTTCTAAAAAAAAAAAAAAAAAAAAAATTCCTGCATCATTTGAGCAAGAGAAAAATGAAGACAAGTTTGAAAGAATGAAATAGAAGAGAAGATAAAATCCACCTTCCATGATTTCTCTTCTGAGAGGTACAGAGGCACCCATTTGCCAACCGCACGCACTCTCTAGAGAGGTGTGCTGCTTACCGGGG
>NW_008795018.1:5406177-5409690 GCF_000699145.1 Aptenodytes forsteri
GAGGTGGTGGATGCCCCATCCCTGGAAACATTCCAGGTCAGGCTGGACGGGGCTCTGAGCACCCTGCTCTAGTAGAAGATGTCCCTGCCCACGGCAGGGGAGTTGGACTAGATGACCTTTAGAGGTCCCTTCCAACCCAAACTATTCTATGATTCTACGATTCTATGAGTCTGTGACTGAGATGATGAGTTTTCTACCTGTACTTTGCTTTCTCTGAGATAAAGAACTGTGCAAATTTTTTTGCTTCCCATGCTGAGTAGCGTATATAGTCTGTGACTGAGATGATGAGTTTTCTACCTGTACTTTGCTTTCTCTGAGATAAAGAACTGTGCAAATTTTTTTGCTTCCCATGCTGAGTAGCGTATATAGGACGGTTACATTTCATCATACAATGAGATTCCACATTGTTGTAATTTGATTCTGTTGTAGGTTGTTCACATCCCTTTACCTTTTCTAAATCAATATCCAATCACTGTTCCTTCATGGGAAAAATTTACAATTCATTAAGGCTTACCTGAAAGAAGAGTATGAGTTTTATCTCAGTAATGTGCATGCCAAAGTTCACTGAATCATTTAATCTTTTTCATTGTTTTCCACTTCTCGTGATGGAAATACCATTTTGGAGTTGGCAGAGAGCAAGGTAGCAGGACTAAACCCGAAGACCCATTTATAAAACACATTTTACAGGGCTTCCTATTTCAATGAAATACTTTCCCATTCTTGAGGAGGTTAACCTTACTGGTGTTAACTTAGCAATCACCAACACATGCTTTTATTCATAGGTTGAACCTGTCTTTTTCAGTTCTTGTAAAACAGAATCTTTCAATATTCTGAAGTGTCACGACTGTTAAAATAGTGCTGTTTACCTTTCTCACCATCTGTTTCCTGTGCATAAACTGATGTCTTCAGCTATCTAATGGGAGAAGAACTTTTTCCTTCTATAGAGAAGATGGAGCCAGTCTCTTTTAAGTAGTACACAGGTAAAGGATGGGGGGCAATGGACACAAGCTGCCTCAGGGAAAATCCTAATTAGACATTAGGAAAAAAAAAATCGTAAAGGCAATCCGACATTGGAACAGGTTGTCTCAAAAAGTTGTGGAAGATGCTTGAAAATACTCTGAACTCAATTGGGTAAGGGCCTGAGCTACCTTATCTAATGGCAAAGCTTCCCCTCTTGTGTGGTCAAAACAGATGACCTCCTGAGGTCCCTTTCAACTTACATTAATGTATGATTCTGAAATACTCACCAAGAAATAATCGAGATGCCTGTGCTGACGGAGAGCCATCCTCCTTCTCAGGCTGTACTGCCACTATTTCAGTCAGCAAATGACTTCAACTGAAAAAATGTGCAACATTTTTCTAAGTCTAGGGCTGTTACCTGTTGCATACTAAGGCTGTCTAAGCTGATGTAAGTGGTCCCTATCTCCTTAGTCATTACCACTTAATGTGCCAAGTAATGTTTTTGTCCTACCACATCTGTTTTTTGCAACTATGTGATGAGGGAACTGCAAAAGATGGTAGTTTTTTCAGCTGGATGAATCTAGGCCATACTGTCACATGTTGGTAGGAGCAAATAGGAAAGATCCAGTCTGAGACTAGTTAAAATCTGAGTCCTTCAGTCTATGAAAATACTAAGGCATTCACTAAAGTCTTCTTGCCATATTTTGCCTCTGCTGTTGAAATTGCCTTTCTCATGTGGTAAATTTTCATCTAGGAGTGGAACCCAAGTTAGCAACAGAGCTGATTCAGGTCTTTCTGGCATTTTCAGCAAAATTTCGTTCAGTCTTCTAAAAGACAAAAAAAAATAAGGAGACCCGAGACTTTGACTCTGACACTTGAGGTTATTTCACATATATATTTCCACATATAAAATTATAAGGCTTCAGGGATCAGTCCAATGAAACATAAAATTATGTGTTGATATACATTTCCATTTAAATCCAAGAATAATTGGAAAAATGAAGAAGCTAGGCAGAAATAATGTAATAATGAGTTTGTCACTCTACACTGTAAATTCTTGAAGCATAAGCAATTATAACCTTCAGGAAGAGGAAATAGAGCGCCCTAGGCTCTATTGCCCTTGTCTGGTTTTTGTGGTTTGGCAGTGTGGAGGAGCTGTGGAAAGAAAATCTTGTAAGCTGAGTCCATGCATTTATTTTTAGTTTTATATGAGGCCTTTGCTAATGGCAAAATGTCCTTGAGGTTAGGGAGAGTTTTTTTGGCACAGCTGAGTTTCTGCATTCCAATTTGATTATGATGTGTTCTTTGCAATTAATAATAAAACAGTTTGAGAGGAAACAAAGGAAAGCAATGAGACTAGAGAGGCCAAGTTATCAACCCAGTGTTATTTCCCCCTTTATAAGCAACAAATATAGTCTAGGGCACATAGGTACCATTAAGTCTATCCTATAGAGCATCTCCTACTTCTCTCTACTACAGATTTACTCTCCTGTAATCTCCTTGACTTCAAATGATTTAAAAATGCAAAAGCTACAGAAAAGTGGTACTAGGATGATCAGGGAATGGAGAGCCAATCTTTCCAGTACAAGTTAAAAGAAACAGGCTTATTTAGTCTAGCAAGACAAGGTCTGATTGTGTAGTAGAAACACATCCAGGCTAAATCCTAGGAAACAAGAGTTAGAGGAGAATGGGAGAAGAGGAGCCAGATGTATTCATTTTTCCATGGGTAAAGTTAGGTTAGAAACTATAAGAAGGTGACTAATCTTCAGAAGGGCGTAGGCTTTGGTTGCATTTGTTAAAGGTGAAATAGCTTGACTGACTCCATTAGGAGACACTGGCCTTGATTCAAGAGGTCCTTCTAATCCATATCGAGGCGAATTACAGAAGGGTATGGAGCACTGTGTGACACTTCTTACCTCTCTCCAGAAGCTTTTGCAGTTTAGAGAAGTTTCAGTCAGTATGAGATTTTTTTTTTCTGCCTTTGATACGCTGGTTATCTGTTTTATGTGGGATGTGTTTTAAGCAGTGAAATGCCATTCACCACAGGTGATATAAAATGTAAACTTATATTATGTTTTGGAAGTGTCCTGGTTTCATATGGGATAGAATTAAATTTCTTCCTAGTAGCTGGTACAGTGCTGTGTTTTGGATTTAGGGTGGGAAAAATGTTGATAACACACCGATGTTTTAGTTGTTGCTAAGTAGTGCTTACACTAGTCAAGGGCTTTTCAGCTTCCCATGCTCTACTGACTGAGAAGTCTGGAGGTGTACAAGAAGCTGGGAGGGGGCAAAGCCAGGACAGCTGACCCAAACTGGCCCAAGGGATATTCCATACCATGTGATGTCATGCTCAGTGTATAAACTGGGCGGAGTTGGCCAGGGGACCGTGACTGCTGCTCGGGAACTGGCTGGGGCATTGGTCGGCAGGTGGTGAGCAATTGCATTGTGCATCACGTGATTTGTATATTATTATTATCATTATTTTATTTTATTTTATTTCAATTGTTAAACTGTTTTTATCTCAACCCATGAGTTTTCTCACTTTTACTCTTC
>NW_008795018.1:5416252-5438615 GCF_000699145.1 Aptenodytes forsteri
CTGTGTTTTGGATTTAGTATGAGAACAATGTTGATAACACATGGATGTTTTAGTTGTTGCTAAGTAGTGCTTACACTAGTCAAGAACCTTTCAGCTTCCCATGCCCTGCCAGCGAGAAGCTGGCAGGGGGCACAGCCAGCACAGCTGACCCAAACTGGCCAAAGGGATATTCCATACCATATGACGTCATGCTCAGTATATAAGCTGGGGGGAGTTGGCCGGGAGGGCGGTGACCGCTGCTCGGGAACTGGCTGATCATCAGTTGGTGGGTGGTGAGCAATTGCATTGTGCATCACTTATTTTGTATATTCTTTTATCATTATTATTATTATTATTTTTCCTTCCTTTTCTGTCCTATTAAGCTGTCTTTATCTCAACCCACAAATGTTACTGTTTTTTTCCCCGATTCTCTCCCCCATCCCACTGGGGCGTGGGGGAGTGAGCGAACGGCTGTGTGGTGTTTACTGCCTGCCGGGTTAAACCACAACAGGCAGGAAGCTTTTCAGTATTTTCATTTGCCTAAATCAGTCATTATCTCTAGGGCTAAGATAATTTGCCATTTTTTTTCTGCAGATTTCTAATTACTTTAAAGGTATTTTTATAGCATAGACAGAATGTTATTTGTCAGTCTCACTGAGACTGAGCTTGTATAAGTTTCTAAGCTTATAATTTTTTTATTATCTTCTTTTTCTTCTTGCCTCCTTGCCCTTCAGTAGGAAAATATGTTTTCCATGGATGTACTGGTAGAATGATTTCTTACTATTTTTAAGCTGCCTTTGCATGGATCGTATCACTGTTTGTCTTGTAATAGTTTTTCTTGGTGTGTGGCTTGCTTTCTTTTGATTAATTTCTTTGTCTCCTGGGATGCAAAGGTGCATTTGTGATCTTTGCGTTGAAAACCTGCCATGAACTTGAGCTTTCATCTGCTTTCTAGTCCTTAATTAAGCATAGTGACGTATTGTTAGTAAGGATGATAGCTTCCTGTGGTATAGCTGGTAACAGCACTGATTCTGCTGTTATATTTATTTATGAGATATCACAGTAGATGGAATCATCACTTTGTTCACTGAAATCTTTGTAAATTAGGAAGAATCGATCTCTTTCCATGCAGAGAAACTGTATTATTCACATTCTTATCTGAAGAGATGTTTAGAAGTAGGTAGGGGTGACTCAAAAGTCAAAAGTTTGGGGAAAATTACCAGGTGAACTTGGTAAGTTTTTTAAAAGACTTCAAGAGTAAATGAAACACATCAGGGCAGATTCTCAGCTGGTGTAAATTAGCATCACTCCACTGAAGTGAGTATAGCAAAAGCAGTTTAACCAACTGACAATCCCTCAGGTTATGCACTTCTTTCTTGTTTTGTTGCTGATTTTGAAATGCGAGGATGCCAAGTGAATTTTTTGACCAAATTATTCTGTTGTGGGTCAGAGCAGGTCATGAATAAAATAAGAGTACAGATCAACTTCAGCTCTTTCCACATGAGTTATACCCTAATCATGGCCTCGTGCACTCCCAGAACTCGATTCCCTGCAGCCTCTGTCCTGCTCCTGCCTGACCCTGATGTGGAATTAAACTGTTACCAGAATCACTGTAGCATATATTGTATTACTCCGTATAGCAAATAAAAGTTGGAAACTTGGCATATTCAAGACTAGGAATCATCTCATCTACCTTAAAGCACTTTCAGACAGCAGTTCATCCAGTGAAAGCACCATCATGTCCAAAACGCTCCTACAAACAGGACTGCAATTTAATATTAATATATTGATGAAGTATTAAGACAACATATGATGTAAACGTTCAGTCTGCACGTGAGTTAGCTCCTACTAACAGTCCTGATCAGGTTTCCCAATGGTGAATGCTGTGCTTTGTCAGATGACTGCCATCCTCAGTGTTCAACCCAACATTGTGTTTTTTTGTGGCATGCTCTGTTATGTTTGAAACATAAAGACATTTTAAAAAAAAAAAGCTAGATTTTTTCTTCTCTTTGCTGTCTGAAAAACATTAAAAAAATGATGCTGCAAACTTCCATTCAAATTTAAATCTCAATGATATGAAGTCTGGCAAAACTGTTCTATTTGCCAAAATAGTGGTGGTTTTTGGATAAATAAAATCAGCTTCTAGAAAACTTTTTTCAAAACAAGTTCATACTTTAATGATTATTTGAACGTAAATAGTTTATAAAACTTAAATACCTACCTGAATTAAGCCTGTGTTTTCTCCACTTAGTGCAAGAAATGTTTCAGCATGGTTTGTTTCCTACGTTTGCAGCAGGCAGAGACTCTGAACCTTAAGTGTGTGGTGAACTACATCCTTCTGGTAATTACATTTTGTAGGGGCAGGACATCTCTATGTACAGACCCCACAACAGGTAAAGCCGAAATATCATTCAGCAACATGTCACAACATGATTTCACCACGTGCTGCTGTATTTTGGAAGGAAAGATGTTGAAATGCCAGGTTCGTCCTTAAAGGACCAAACCAGTTTATGCCACATCTCCCTCCCTTGATCTCTACCCACATGACAAGTGTGTTCAGCAGCTTAATGCAGTTAAACATTTTTGATATTTTATCCATGGTTCAGTGATGATTCTTGCCCCAGGGCTACAGAGCCTGCGTGTGTATGCATGCTCATTTCCTGCTGGATCCGATCGCAGAACCAGACTGCCCTAGTTCCCCTCCTCCTCAGAGAGGTCCCTCTTCAAAACTAATCAGACACTTCTTATTGTGAGATTAATTTAAAAATTAACTACTCAGTGTGTTTACAACTCTCCTTTAAATAATGCATATATTTACCTTAATTTATTTTAAATACTCTTCTATTAGAGTATAATCTTCTATTAGAAGAGCCTACTTTATATTAGAGTACTCTTCTATTAGAGTAACAGTGGGAAGCTATGCAACATAGCCATCCATTAATAGCTATTAATTATTCCGTAAATTAAAGCTATGGGCAGGAGCGTTGTTGCATGCATGTGGTGAAAATATGATAAGAAATAGGTAGTTCATGTCTTACAGTGAAATAAGGCTCATTTTTCCCCCTATAAATTACATTTTTGTATTTCCTTGTGGTTTTGTTTAGTCTGGAAGAGATTAAGTATATAAATATGATTTTTAATGTATTCTAGCTTAGTATTAGTATATTGATACAGTATTAAAACAACATGTGATGCAACCATTCATTTTGCACGATTTAGATTTTGTTTGGGATCAGTGAAAGAAAAACATCTTTTTTCTTCCTCTGTAATTATACTGATTACACTATTTTTTATTTTGCCTGTATTGTGAACATTTAAACACTGAACAGCTTGTTTGAACCTTTGAAAATTCAAGGCTTAATGAAATATTTTAATACAATCAGCTTTAGTTATTACTGAATGGAAGAAAATGAAAGTGCAGAACAAAACCATATTTTTCCTTTGACTTCTTAGTAATTAGTCTTTGCCTTCTTTTTGAAATGCCAATGTTCTGCCACTTTGCTCTTAGAATTGAACAACATTTTCAATGCTTTACAAAAAATTGCAAATGATTGAGCCAGGCCTAGTTTCTTCATTATTTGTGCATTTTGAAATATAGCATTCAGGAATAATTTCTTATGTTTTTCTACTTTGTAAACTGTGCAATTTAAACTGCAACAACAGAGGTTCACTTCTGTTGCCACTTGAATATACTTGTACTTTACGTTGAAGTCGAGGATGTCTGAGTGAGGACTGAAAGTTGTGTGATTTACACTCGTGGAAGGGTTTATATTCTGAAGTGACTGAAGAACTTGGAGGTCAAACTGAAATCTGTGGAATTACAAAGAAATGGAGCACAAAAAAGCTAGCTTGATGCTACCGCATGGACTGTTTTATGAAAATAGCATGCTTCCAAACACGTAAAAAGCAAACAATCTCAAATTCTATTTCTTCGACCTAGTTTGGCCTTGGATATTTAGACACAGCCCCCCCAAAGTCAGTATGAAGCAAAATCAAGGTTGAGTGGGAACAGATTGAGCAACCAGAATTATCAAATTTCCTTTGTGATGAAATATCCTCATAGGAGCGCTCTTCCCTTGGGCTGCGAACACTGTCAATTTACTTGGTAATGCCAGCTGACTGATACGGTCTCTTATCTCTTGTGGAGATCTCTCTTGCTGCTGGAGATCTCTCTTGTGGCTTAGGACCTCAGCTTAGGCTTCATGAAGTGCCCCAACACAAAAGGGATAGCAGCTGATCCATGCTTTCATCAACACTGATCAATGTTGGCATTAATCCACAGGCACTTCTAACAAAAAGGTTCTATCTTCTGTGGCACTGTTCTGGGTCATTACAGTTAATGGCCTTTACTGAGAAATGCAGCAGGAGTAACAGAAATGAGGTGAGGTCTCACAGTTGAACCAGAGGAGAGCTGTCTGTCTGTTCTTTGAAACTTCTGTGGTATTTACGTAGTTACACCCATATATACCCAAGGCTTCAACTGCCTTGAATGTATTTATTTTAAAAACTGTCCTGTACAGCTGGATCTCCATTCTTCAGCAGAGAGGGTTCTGGCCTAACCCCACGGTAGATCACACAATGATTTGTCTAACCCCATGGTAGATCAGGGACTTGAATTTGGCTCTCATGAATGCAAAGACATGCTCTAACCGAAGAGCTTGCATTCCTCGTGGACAGGCTCACAGCTTTAAAGTAAACAGGTGGTTTTCTTTCTTTTTTTTTTTGATGTTGTTTTCTATATGTGCTGGACAATTCCCCATGTGTTTTGGACCAATGTGTTTATTGTTCCAGATGAGATTGACTCCCCAGGGAGTTCATCTGCACAGCAAACATCAATGTACTTCGCTGTAAGTTGGAGCCAGAGGCAGTGGAGAAATCGCTATAATAACCCTGTCCCACTGGAGGGCTCCCCAGCACTGAAATAATCCTCCTTTTTAATGGCTATCTCAGTTTTAGGCTGTCTCTTGCCTGCAGTGCAATGCAGAGCTGCTCCCTTGCAGCAGAAGAAATGGGTTTAGAGAGGTGGGGGGTGCAAGATTCATTCATGCACTCCCCTGTGTGTATTTTTAATCCCTGCCCTTGATATTGTTATCAAACAAATGATGTGCTAAATACAACTCAGAATTTACTGTTGCTTGTTATATTTTGAACTTTGTGTTGATTTGTGAGTGAGGTTGGCTAAATAGCTTTGCTGCTTCTTAACTGATTACAGCTTTAGAAAGGTAACAGCAATTATTCTGGAATTGTTCCCTTTATTGTACTTCAATTTTTAATAGATGCCTTCAGTACAATCCAACAACTTAGAAGTGCTCTAAAGGGAAAGTGACTACACTTGAAGTTGGCTGCTTTGCTCTTTCTCAGTCATGTTGCTTTTAATTTCATTTAGAGTTAAAATAAAATCATTGCTCAATGTAATTCATGAACGGTTTTAAGTTTCTGTTGAGATTTCAGGTGGTTGTTGAGTCTTGAAGAGTCAAGTGCTTTAGAAGGATACTCTGACGAGAAAGCTCAAGTGATTTTGCGGGAAAGTGTATGAAGGCAAGTTAGTGGTCTGTATTGTGTGTAGCAACGGAATAGCTTTCTACAGTCCTCCATTTCATCTGAAATGAGTTAGATGTGGCATGACATGCTGGAAAATTCCAGTAATCGTAAATGAACTTTTGTGACTATGTAACTTTTCAGCTGCTCTTAAAAACGTTGATTCTTGGCAATTTCTATATTTTCTTTACAAATACATTATTCTATTTTCAGACTGGATTTTATACTGGCTTACCTCATAACTTAGCTAATGTGCCTAGTTACTTTTGAATTCATGATTGTTTTTTTCCTGCATCAGTTGCCTAGTATTTCAAAAGTCTCATATTTTAAGTTGGATGCAAGTATCAGTTTCTTCAAGAGAGTCCCTTTACTTGGTGTAGCATGCTAGGTCATCTTTGGTCTTGTCTTTAAGATAGAAATAATCACATGAGCCCAGTGCATTCTTACTGACTGTCAGCTGGTAGAAAAGGACTTCTCCTGGGGCTGTTGACTCTAAATCATGATTCTTTCCAAAAGAAATCCACTACTATGATTTGCCTGTACATATCCAGAAATAAGCTTTCAAATGCATCTTTTTAACCACGCTGACAATTTCTTTTAAACCATCAATGGTACATCTTTCTTCTTGCTTCCCAAAGCAACTTTCTGCAGTCTTTCCCTCTCCCCTTCCCACTGCAAATGTTGAGGCTTATTCTGGGATTTGAAAAGAATTATCCTTTTTAAGTTCATTGTGTGTTACTTGAACGGGCCTTCAAACCATAATTAAAAAATCTCCACTTGTACTGGGAGTTGTTCGGCTGTGAGGAAAATTGTTATTATTGGTGAAACTTTCCCATGCAGCCAAGCTCTTAGCCAAGGGATATTTTGTGCATTTATGTGAAGGAATTTTTGTTCATCCTTCTCAATATTCTACTGATATTATTCATTTCCAATTTGCCCTGACAAAGGAAAATATGCACAGTGAGGTACAGTAAAGCTATCAAAATATTTAATGTTCTTCACTTAGAAAGAGACAGCAGTGTAGAGAACATTTCCTAATTGTTCTGAGCATGGAGATATTAAGTTTATATATTAAATAGAAGGAAATCGTAGCACAGTGGCTTGTCTGATGAGTATCGTCTGAGGAGGCTGGAGCACTTTTTTTGGGTTTTATACTCTACGTGCTTTGTAATTTCTATTTCCTCCTAATAGCCCACTAGAAATGCAACAGCTCATGTTAACCCTTTACAGAGTTGGAGAAGAGTACCTGCATGGTCTGGAAACACTGTTAAAATTCATGAGGCAATAAAAGTACCAGGATTCCTTTCCATTAGAGACATTGTAGTGTCAGTGAAGTGTAATGTACAAAACAATAATGAACAGACTGTACGGTTTATAGTTTCTAAGCGGCACAGAATGTTAGCTCTGTAAACATATTTTAAAAGACCCACCAGCAAATATTTAAAAATAATTGCAAATTCTTCAGTGATGTAGACACATAAATGAAGGAATTTTGCTGAGGCAATTATAGTGTCTCCTGCTGCTGTGCCAAAAGTATTAACGTGATACATGAGACCTCCCACTGTTTGCAGATCTCTGCAGTAACCAGAGATTTAAGGCTTAGAACTTGGAGGTGAGCTGAAAAGATGCTGTAAATAACTGCACAGGTTTCAAATCTAACAGGATGACTGTGGTGCTCTAATACTGCTGCACTCGTCCAAGAGGATTTGCTGCTCTCTATAAAAGCTTTGGGATGGCTTGTCTTTGTACGTATTGCAGGAACGGACAGTAATCAAAACATTCAGGCAAATGGTTCTTTAAGTGCTTACAGACTAAAGATGGGAAAACCATGTACTTTCCAGAGCTTGAATGGTTCTGTGTATCCTCCCAAGAGTTGATGTCCCTTAATTTACAGAGCGAAGGGGGGAAAAAGTCTTTTCTTGTTAGAAGCTAATCTTGCTTCATCTTTTCTTTTTCTCTAATGTGATTAATTTGTTGCCTGTTGTCTCTGAGCATCTCATGACACCATTCTGTAGAAGGACAGCAGAGCACCTTCTCTGGGGTCACAAAGGCAGTGAATAGCACAGCCAGAAACTGAGCCTGGCATCCTCACTCCCAGCCCCATGTTACGTTCTTTTCCCTGCTGGCAAGCTGAGAGTACCGCAGATATGAGTAAGTAAAGAAATCTTGGTAAGCTACTTAAATCCAAATATCTGTGACTTTTTAAGTTCATATATACTTCTCTGAAATTAAGAAGGTATTCAGAAATGTGCACTAATTTTTAAAGCTATTTGTGCTTTATATATCTGAATTTCTCATTTTTTATTTTTGAATAAACTTGATTCAAATGTTGATTATGTGAATCAACATTTCCACATTTTCTAGATATAAATCAGATGATAACAATGTTGGAAGAGTTTCTCTGAAAAAGTGAAGATCTAAATTTTCTTTGAAATTTTTCTTCAATGGTCATTAAAAATGAAACAAAACATACAGCTGTCTTTATCAGATAGTTTAATACACATGTTTTAATGAGAGAATTAAGTTTAAAAATGTAGAGAATTATTATATTCAGGTATACCTAGGTGATGCTTAAATCATGCTTCTTTTTTTTTTTCAGTGGTGCTTTGTAGGTGTTTCTGATTTCATACAAATCAGTTATGACATGTGAACTGAAGTGTGATCATATCCAAAGCTTGTTGGTATTTGGATTTCTGTGTACAGCTTGGGACCATCCATTTTACCTAGATTGTTGCTGCTTCGGAGGACCTGGAAGCAGATTCTTAGAGGTGGTCAAAGCGTATTTTCAAGTATGTAACTGAATCCAACCTATGTGTGCAGGCAGAGTCTTACCATGTGGATGCAGATGTCAAAGTACTCTTGCTCCTACCCTGTAATTCTGAGCTCAGGATGAGTATGAAAATGCCTGTGACCATGTTGAAAAGCTCTGCCTAGAGTTTATCTTGTTCACCAGCATTTTAGCGCTTAATAGATTCTGGTATGGTAAAAAACAGGTTAAAGCCTTTTGTTCTTATTAGCATTTCATTTTATAAGAAGACATGCTTACTCCTCCATTATTTTTTGACATTGTTAAAGTAGAGAGTTGGTCCAGCTGTGAATTTATCAGCTGTAAACAATGCTCTTTGCCTTTGGTCAAATTTTAGTCTCCTAGCGTTTTCACTCTGCCTGAGTGAATCTCTGTGACCAACAAATCCCTGAAAATAAGAACATAAAATGGAAAACCTGAAAAGACCCTTAAGAACAGCAGAGCCATGGGCTTTGGTATATACAACATAATAAGAGTGGATTTGAATGTCATCCTGGAATTTCAGTCTTTTGTTGCTTTTTTTGTCCAATTGCCTGCATGACTATTTCACAGCAATATTTACTGGGATATTCCAAAATGTATGTTTATTCATCTGCGAGCTCCTGCCATAACCCAGCAGTAAAATGTACATTGGGATGTTAACTGCTCTTGCTTTTATAACAGAATAAAGGTAGCAAAACCAAGCTGGCTACGGGATAAGGTAGTAGTTAAATTAAGCTTAAACAGGTAGTTCTCTGGTTGCAATGTGCTGCGATATTGAGGCTCGTCAGCGTGAGGTGCTGTGACAGTGCTTAGCTGTGTGCTAATGAGTCACAGTGTGAAGCGTAGAAAAAGAGCACAATCCCCTTTCTTCTCCTGCTACTTGACCCCATGTCTTTATGTGAAATGAAAGGACCTTGGACTAGGTGCACACATAACTACTCAAAGACAGTCATAGTCCTGAAACAGGTATCTGGGCTTCCCTGTACAACACGTTGCACCACCAACCACCTAAAAATGGGGTTCTCAAGAAGCTTTTTAGAAGGGAACAAAGATGCAAAAGAGAGGGAATTTTTTTTGCATTTGCCTGTTTTCTTCTGGTCTATGAAAAGCCTCTCCTTACTTCTCTCCTTCTTCCTCTCCAGATTAAGGGCTCTGAACCCTTTTTTTCATCTCAGCTGCTTGAGGTTAGGGGAGGATAGTGCTGCAAGTGTGGCCTTTCTTTTAAAATATTTGTAGTAGTTCCACTGCTGTTGCCTTTCTCCTAGTTGGAAACACATTAGTTAAAGCACTCAGGGAAAGTCCAATCCTATGTAATTAGCTCATGTACATATTACTATTAAAATCAGTGTCCCTATGGAATAGCGTGGCAGTTCCTATTGCCCTTCAAAAGAGATTAAATTTCTGCTTTGCCCCAGCCCTAAACAAGGGTAGCAACACTCTGAATAAAGATACAAGGTTTTACTCATGGGTCACATTTCAGATATTGTACCCAGCCCAGGAGCCAGGAATAGTTCATTAATAATTTGACTGGCAATCTTGTAAGGTAAACTTCAGGTAAACTTTAGGTGCTTTGCTTTGTGCTACTAATCCACCAAATCCACAAAAGCCAGTTTGTAACCTGTAGTGCTAACATAGTTCCTAATTTTTATTTATATCCCAAAGGCTAAATGACTGGTGTTTGTTATCTGATAATTAATGAGTTCTTCAGTCCTTAGAAGGATGCACGGGGGGAAAAACTCAAATTCCTGGAGATAGGGATGGGAGAGTAGGGAAAGAGGACTATTCCTAGACTGCATTCTCTCTCGTTATTTTTTTTTCCTTTGTACATATCCTCAAAGCTACTCTGCTAATAAATTGGAAAGGAAAGATTAAGATTCCAGACTTGGGGAGATTCAGGTCATACTGAAACATATTAAACATAGACTTAAAAGTAGAATTTCCTGTTTTCAATAACATGCTCTCATACTTCACCTGTCCTTGACCAACTAAGATATAAGAAGCCACATCTGCAGTTGTTGTGAGGTTACAATTCAATAGATAATCCAATTATATGCCTTTCTGAAGCTGGATCAAGATCGCATACAGAATTGTATTGATTAAATTTTAATACCAGCACTGTTATTACAGCAGAATGTCAAAACACCGGTCAGCTGCCACAGAGCAGATGGGTGGCCAACACATGCAATATAGGTAAGTGTTGTGATGAAACTCTAGGTAGTTTCAGTGGATACTCAGATGTTTAATATGTGATGTCTCTGAAGGTAATGACTTAAAAAGTCACCACCTAAACTTGCTGACAATGTGGTGAGCTTTTATCTTTCCTGGTGCCCTGTCCTGAAGCTGTGCATTTCAAGGAAGAGTTCTGATGAATGGTGTGGTTTGCTCATGTGAGAGAGTCCCAAAGGATGAGATGCAAAGAAAAACCTTTATGCTAAAGCTGCAGTGAAATTTCAGCATTGAAGTGCAAACTTTTAGTCCATTCATCTGCTGCCTGTTTTGAAGGGGCTTTGGTTTTTGGCCAGTGCCTGAATTTCAAAAATGCCCAGAAATATCTGAGTCTTGGTTTTCACACTAGTACCTACCACTTGCCAAAGAAGGACTGGACTCCAGGCACTTAACTTTCCTTCTGCTTATCTTCTGCCTTTAAAACATTGCAGAACAGAAGCAGGAGAAGGAGGTAATGATGTGAGAGCATTCACAGTTAACCTGAAAGTCCCTCCTCCATTTGGTGGGAATCATATTTGCATCTCCCACAAATTGCCTTAGCTATTAGGCAATAGTCCATCTGAACAGACAGTATTTCCTCTCCTACTGTTGAAAGCTTGCCAATGTGCAGGAAAAAAATCAGGGCTCTTATAATCTATCTGTCTGTTCCTCTTACTTCAACCTCCCACCTCAAAGTCACATCTCTTTTTTTTCTAATCCTTTTTGTCACTCAGTTTTGTGCTCTATCCTCCAAATGACCCAGTGCCCTTCAGAACATTATGGGAGCAGAGTGCCAAGGAGAGAACCGTGGTTGGAAGCAATGATTCTCAAGCTATAATTCTGGAAGTATCAAAGGTCTTTAAAGGCTTTCCTGAAGTTACGTGAACATGATGTCTTAAGAATTGAAAAAGAATAAAAATAGCGACTGAGGGTGCTAGGAGGGAACTCTATGATTTTCTCTGATGAAGTTTTCTGCAGAATGAACTGTTGACAGATTTGCTGGGCTGAAAGAAAAGCTGTCTTCCCTTATGTGTTCCTTTCTGGAGTTACACAGCCATGGTGTACGTTGCTGGAAGCTATAATCTGTGGCCTGATACTTTGACATTTACTGTATATATACAATAATACAGTATTCAGTAGGCTTATATTTGAGGACTGTATGTGGACTGTTATGATTTAATCTAAAAATTCTAGTATGAAATATTTTCCTTAATGTTAACTTCTAGTAACTTTTTAAAGAACTTATTCTCTATTATTGCTTTATGTACCTGTAGTAGATCCTGAAAGATCTTTTGGAATTGTAAACTACTGAGGATCAGGGGTCTAGTATCTGTTTGATGCATTTCACTTGATGGACTTGAAGGATGATTTCCTAGGGGGGCTCAGATGATGGACTAAGGAAGCTTTATCTCTCCTTCCTCTTTAATACTATGCAGTATGATATATGCTCAGAAAACTCAGCTTTTTTTAAAAAAGAAGAAAAATAAAGACTGAGCACTAATCACTTCTGCTCATAGTGCATCTCTCTGTTTCCATTCAAAGCTAAATGGCCTCATTTTCCTGAGTACCCAGCATGAATGGTTCAGGTAGCCGTGGGTATGAAATCTCCCTCTGCCTGGTTGCTTTGCAACATGAAGTTTGGTTATTATTTACCTAATGTATTCAATCTCATAGGTTAGGGAGAGAGAAAAGCAGGGCTGTGAAGTTAATCACTGCAATCTCCTCTAGAGAAATAGCGGGAGAAGTGGTGGGCTCTGCTACGTGTCTGAAAACAGAAACAAATCTGTGCACTGGAGAAAGGAAGAGATTAAAGGTGAACGAGTTCAAAAAAACAAGTCTCTCTTCCAGAGAAAGTCCTGACAATAGCAAGGGGAGTCCGGATAAAGACCTTTTGTTACTCTTTGCTGTGGCTATAAGCTATCTTTCTTATCATCACTTGAAGGTAATCACTTGGAGTCTTATAGATTAAAGTAAAAATCTTACATCAAAATCCAGCAGGTTTACTGAGAAATGAATTGGAAAGCAGAGCTCCTAAGCAGTGAATTCACTTAAAACAGACTGCAGTAATCTGTACTGCCTGCAGGTTCAGACTAGCCTCATGTTTTGAGGCAAATCAAATTCTGTCGGGAAAGGCCCAGATACTCTTCTTTTCAGGAGAAAAACATGTTCTTGTCCATTCCACCATTTGGGTGTAAAGAAGTAGCTCCAGATACAACAACCAATTACACATCTGCTTTACTGTAGTTAAACATTAAACATGGTGTTCACAAGAGTATGCTTCATGTTTATTCTGGATTTTCAAGATACTTTTTGCAAAAAGGTAGGAAGATTATGGTCCAGTACGGACAGTTTCTCTGCTAATTTCTGTGTGGTTAATGTGAACATTTAATTCTTATGGCTGTATGGTGAAGTGTCTGTAATTAGCCCTCAGTGGGAAAATGCTTTTGTTGTTTAACTCTTTGCATTAGATATTTTAATACATGCTTTGCAGCCACTGTCTCATCCATCCCACAGAGTAAAGAATTGCTAATATTAATATAATGATTTGTGCATAAGCAAATCCGAACCCTTTTTTTTTTTCTTGCTGGTACTAGTTACTATATTATGTTAGGCTTCAGGTTTCTTTAAAAGAAGTAATGATTATTTGTCAGCGGCACAAAGGGAGGTTATGTAAGGTTGAGGAAATGTTGTCCTTTACTCTTTAATTGTATGTTACTGCCTATAGGGCTAATAGGACCCATCGTGGGATGCAGGCGGAATAGTATTTTGATGATTGATTTTTGTGTAAAACTTAGTATGGGATATATTAAGGGGATTGTGGCAATGTGTGAGACTTACAATGGCATGTTTAGGGGGATTAACAAAGTCAGGAAAAGGTGGATTGGGGAGGAACGGTGTGGGAAAATAGAAGAAGGGGTTAAAGGACCTGGTTGAGTGTAATCAGGTTGCAGGTCAGTACACTTGTCTGTCTGAGTCCTGTGCTTAATTACCACACTTTGCCATATCTTCTTATTAAACCCAATTTTTACTGTCTGTGTGGGTGAGCTCTCCATCCTGACTCTGTGTGTGTGTATGTGACTATTAATGAATTTAAAACTGGACTAGCCAGTGAGTAGGAGAACAGGTCTTAACACCAGCAACTCGTGCTCCAACTATGAACCTCCAGAGGTTCACAGGTCTGTGTGCCCACAGCTGGGGAGACCGGAGGATCGGTGACCGGCTACTGGATAGACTGAGCATCTAGGCCAGCTGCTGGAGGGATCGATATTGCACATGCACATATAACAGATGTACATATTTATAACTGTGTATATGGACACCCACGGTGTTACATTCTACTGACAGGCTTCAGTCCTGATCAGCTGGAGAGGAGGAACAGGGATCAGTCTGCCTGTTTGTGTGAGTGCTGTGTGTTTTCTGTCTGCATTGAGCTGTGTGATGTGTGTGAATCTGCATATATCTATATACGTATGCTATATGATGTGCATGTGTGCTTATTGGGAATGAATGCACAACCTCACTACTGGCTGGAGATGGGGTTACAGAGGTGCCATGACCTTGCATCTATCAGGTTATGGGATTCGGCAGCTTCTAAGCGAGAACTCCAGTCTGAGCAAGCAAAGCTCTTTTTAAAAAAAAAAAAAAAAATCCTTATGTGCAAGCATATTTTTGGATATGGATCTATTACTGCCAAGCAGGTTTAAACCTCCTGCTTGCAGAGGGTGGTTCACTCATATATCCACTAACATTGCTCTGTAATCCTTAGAGAGCTTCCTTTCTTAAGATTATGTCACAAGCTGTTTTCATAGAATAAGGAGACTTCAAAATGAACTGACAAGCAGAAGAATCACAAGTCATAAACTGTAAAGAATAAGGGAACGCATTTTATTAAACTGCCTTTTTTGAACAACAGCAGAAGCAAAACTTCTGCTTCTTTACATGTGATATTATAACTCTTGCTATTACAAGTTAATACTGCAGTGGGGGAAATGACTAGCTGAGGTCCATTTTTTGGGGTGTGGGGATGGGGTGGGAGGCTGCATGCTAAATCAGAGGATCTAGTTTACTTGTTTCATAGGGCTAAAGGCAGAGTATGTTCCTGTGAAACAGAAAAAAAGTAAATGACTTTTTTATTTGAAGTACAATTATACATCCCTTCCTCTACTTGCATCCAGACACTGGAAATGTCTGTTTGGTCTTAGAAACTGTGACAAGGTTTTCTCAGTGCTTATAGAGTACTTAATGGTTTTAAACATTAAAATTGAAATCCTGGCACATAGAAAATTTTGACATGAATTGTTCAATTTGTTGAAGTCATAAAAATAAAAACCCCACATTTTTATAATAGAAAGTGTTGCAAACCTGAGTCCTCCACACTGTTACAGTCACACAGGAGCTGTAATGCCAAGTCTATTTAAGACTCAGTTGGATTCAAAATCTCTGAGGGGCAGGTACCTGTTATTCAGTTAAACTGGCAAGGGAAGACAGGTTGTAACAAACTAATAAAATAGCACCGACAGTTCCCACAAAGGACATCTGTCTTTGAATGGGAGAAAAAGTTGCTAATTTGAGAGACAAACTTACAGTGATGATTTAGGTAATTATATTAAATTATGGTTAATAGAAGTAATTATAATTATTTAATTATGGCATAATTCAGCACAGTTAGGTTCGGTCATGAGACATTGTTTGGTGTCTTGCTCGTGGAGAGGGAATACTCTCAGACATAGTGTGTCTATGTCTTGTGTGAGCAACTGTGTCCAAAACTGGCTCAGAGTCGCTAGTGCTATTCACACAGCTGAAGCTCATGGAATGACAAGCGATGGAAAGACAGAAAAGAAGCTACTTACCTTGCCTTACCTTACCAGGCTTGTCCTGGGAATACTTTTTCTAACATTATGTCTGGTGGAGTTTAAAATTCTGAAGTGCTGCTCTGCTTTTTATTATTTTCTCCAAATGATTATGCCACAGCGTAATAGTTCCCCTTATCAGAATATTTTTTTCTAATAATTATTCAAGGTTTTCCTTTTCAGTAATGTAATTATATGTATTTTTTTCTAATTATAGCTACTATTTTTCTTATCTGGCTAAACCAGAGAGGATTATTTTCTCCCTACTTCTGTGATGCAATACCTCAATCAGAATTGCATTGCCTTTTTTGGTTTCCTGTCATATTACATAGTGATCTAATTCGTTCCCAATTAAAATCTCCAGATCTCTTTTGGGATCAGTGCCTTTCAGGTTCTTCTGACCCAGAAGCTAATAGTTAAATTATTTTTCCCGGATGTATTAAACTCCAATCCTACACAGGGACTTATGCAACTGCTCAGTTTTATCCTTTGTGACTGTTCCTATTGAGTTGGATAGGACTACTCAGAGTGCCAAAACTGAAACACATGTACAAATCTGTGTGATATCAGGCTTTTATTAAAATGAATCTTGATTAAAAGTAGAAGTGATGTTATAATATCAACTTCTAGATCTCTTAACCCTTTGATGAACACGTGTTTACAGTTTGTCTTAGTTAAATATGGTGTATCAATAATTTCTGAATAAAACCAGAATGAATTGTTTAAATTAATATACAATGCTTTAGTCTAAGAATATTTTATGTCTCTTAAGGCATTTTTATTTTTCTGAAATGAGACTGTAAAGTTTAAAATTCTAACAAAAATTCTGCTTGTTTTTCTAAGGAAGTTAAAATATTTTTTTTTCCCTCTTCATGCATTATTCAAAGCAGCCAGATGCTTTGGGTATTCTGGTTGCCTTTGGGAGGAAACTAATATTTCCAATTTAGGCTTATAATTCAAACTGAAATATCTAGGTCTAGCATAGTTAGTGTACTTTATTGCTTTCTGTCTGATTGAACACATAAGAAAAATCTTTACAACTCTTCAGTTTTGGTTTCTCTCATGTTCTAGGCTTCTTTGTAGGGACATATTATCTTCCATTTCCCTAGGAACTGTCATTTCCCAGCAGCTTTGAAAAGTTTAGTATTTTGGCCCCATTTCCTTTTTAATTCTTTCTTGCTAAAACCTTTTGATATACTCTGGGTCAACCACAGTTACTGGACCCGAAGCAGGATTTAATACCTGTGGCCTGCGTTACATGGGAGAATAGACTTTCTTATAACAATGGTATCATTTTTTACCCTTCTCTGAATCTCGGAGCTTATGTAAAACTCTGATTTGTAAACAAGTGTGGCTGTCTGAACCCTGATCCAACTAACCATCTTTACTTTGCAAATCTCTAAAACATGCGTGTATAGTAGAATGCTTGCTGGATAGAGAAGGATGAAAGGATGTGCTTATGTTTTATGGAGCTACTGTATAAGAAAGGTTAGAATAGCTGAAGGTTAACAGATGCGGGAATCTCTTGGTATTTTTGGTAGTTCTTGGGAATGTCTGAGCTTTTACTTCTTAAAACATTTTACGTGACCGGATGAAGAACAAGGCTTAACAGGGAATTGAACAGGTTAAGTAGCTAGTCCTGAATCCAGAGATTTGCATTTGTATCTTCACTCAGATTATGAAAGTCAGTGTAAGAGATACAGACTAAATCTATTTCTACTGATCTGTTTGCTTGCTGTATGGGGAATTTTCTTTCCATCTCCTCTGTGCTTATGGAAGGAAACAAATGGTTCATCTTCTATTCTCTTTGGAGCACCTTGATCAAGCGAGACTTTTCTTTCTGAGATTCCTGTTTTCCCACCATCCTTATCTAGGTTAACTCTAGAGGGAGACAGTGACAGATTTTCTAGGAAGTGAGGGAGAACCCCCAGTCTGGTAAGAGTATTTAAGAATATGACAAGGAACAGAAAATGTCCCTACTGTGTCAGGGTGAATATCTGCTATCCAGCAATAGCCTAAGGAAGAGTACATGAAGAAAGTCAGCATTTGGTATTTTCCAGAATATTCTCCTGACCGACGACTTATGGATTGAGGGGTGTCTTTGTATTTAACAGCCCTTGGTGGATTTTTTTCCATGACGTTGTCCTGTCAGTTTTGAACCTACCTAGACTTTTAGCAAGGAATTCTATGCTACGGGGTCACACACAGCAGATAAAGGAAGGTGGTTTATTCATTCTGACACCTCCAGTTTAAACTAGCTCTTCTCTACATGTTGGGTTCCTCTCGAGGAGGTTAGCATGTCATCTTTTGGTACAGTTTTAACACTCCATTCTACTGCTGCAATCTTTATATAAGCACACACACACTCTCACACATCACTTCCCCATGGACTATTCACACAAAACTCGCCATGCTTTGGTGGCCGGCAATCAATTTCAGTCAGCTCTGTCTGTCCAAATATGTTCATATTAGATTGCAAGCCTTGGTCTATCAGCTGGTGGATGAATTCTCCTGGGCAGCTGAAGGAGAAATGAGCCAGCTGCTGGCCCTTCCGTATTAGAGACCAGGTTATTTCACTGTGATTCAAAGCTGATTGCTTCCTTCCCAGTGCAAAACTGTCTCTGTGAGCAGAGTAACTGAAAATGGAAGTTGCCTTTTGTTATTTCAAAAATAAGCAATGTACGGGTGTGTTAGCCCAGACTGACTTGGATTGAGCTGCCCAATTTTAGATACTTAAACAAGGAACATTATCACTGGCCTCTCCCTAGTCAGCAGAGTGAGATAATCTGCTCAAGGGAAATCTGGACCTCTTCCATTTAGGCTGCTGTTCCAAATTACTCTGTAAAACTTCCCTTTTCCCACTGACAATAAAGGGAGTGTGAGGAAACTGGACAACTAACTTGAACGTTAAAGTCTGTTAGCTAAAATTAGGCATAAATAAGTGTGGGCAAGGGAGGACATGCGATATTGATCATGACAGTCAATGGGAAGCTATCAAATACATTAATTATCTGAGCTAGGTTACTAGTTATGGAATGTGAGTCTACTAGTACGTTAATGACCAAAGTTGGCTTTTAGCTTCTGTAGAAACTCATGACTTCATGTCTGAAGTCCTTCATCTGGTTCTGCTATGCTGTCCAGAAGGGGATCTGTCTTGTTAGTATACATTTGAAATATTTCAATCATGTATAACTTTCTTCTCTGCTCCAGCAAAACATCATGTGCTCTTTTTTTTACTGCATTTGTAAGATAAACATTTCTTTGAAAGCAGAGCCCTACTTGTTTGCTGCTGTGGTACTTTGATATTCTAATCTCAATACTGCCTCCTGTATCCTTTTAATAATACATTATAGTGTAATTTATAGGTGGTACAAAAAAAAAATTATTATTATTTATTATCCATTCACTGTACATTAAGTCTACTGAAAAAGCAGTACATTGGGTTGATTGTTAACATTTCTTTGAAAGCAGAGCCCTACTTGTTTGCTGCTGTGGTACTTTGATATTCTAATCTCAATACTGCCTCCTGTATCCTTTTAATAATACATTATAGTGTAATTTATAGGTGGTACAAAAAAAAAATTATTATTATTTATTATCCATTCACTGTACATTAAGTCTACTGAAAAAGCAGTACATTGGGTTGATTGTTCTCTATTAATCTGTGTAGGAGAAAAAGTTTAAGCAAGTATAGTTGAGCCTTGTTCTGACTTTCAACATCATGCCATAAATTAGCTGTGCTGTGTGATGCTGCAGATGGTATATGTGCTATTTTTATTGTACACATTTTTACTCTTTAGCTTAAATTTTCTTATTGCCCTTTATAATCACTGGGCAATTGGTAGGAAACCAAAAAGAACACTCAATCCCACAAACAGGCTTTTTTTAATGGGATATATTTTTATTAGGATGAGCTGACCAAAGGCACTGAGAAATAAAACTTTGAAATGAGGTGCATACCTCAAATCAAGAAGGCAATAATTCTGCAGTTTCCTGGTGATGTTGGCAGGAGAAGATATGTGCAACTTATTTCTTTGGTAATTATACCTTTTCTCTAAATAGCTAGAAACTAGACTCTGTTCATCTATGAGTCTTCCACTGAAAAAGCTCTCCTGTCAAGAGAAAGAATAGTTAGAAAACAGACAAGAAGTTGCTTCTTGTAATTTAGTGATATATAAAAGGTAGTAGATGAAAAGTACAACTCAAAAGCTATCAGCAGCAAGCTATAGATTGGTTCAATTTCTTTACCAAGTCATGCAAACCATTATCTTTGTGCCACTAAGCCCTTTGCACTTTCTACTCATTGCTGTACTAGTGCTCCTAGACTGTCTGGCATTTCTGGTCACTGCTATGTTAATGTCAATAAGTACTGGATAATACTTTGGATCTTCTAGGTCTGAGAAAACATGACAGTGTTCTCCAGCATTATTTGTCAATACTAATAAAGATATCAATCTGTTCAAACATGACTATGGACATTTCAACTGCTCCCTCATCACTAATCAAGTGCTACCAACATATTCAGAAAATAGCTCAAGATTTGTCACCCCACCCCTATACATGCAGGCTATTGCTATATTTTATTTGATCTGGACCTGTGGTTCTGACCATTTTTAAAACCCTTGCTGAAATTGTGTAAGCAAAAGCTAAAAAGACTTCTTATTCATGGAAGGTCAAAGTCTATGTGTGACTCTCCTCCTTTTTCTCATGTGTACACTTTGACCACTAAACAGGGTAACTATAAAGTTGATTCTTCATCAGAAGTAATGTGGTAATTTGGATGATACAAATAAAATGGGATAAACTGTGGGCTTCAGTGGAGAGACATAAGACCATGTTACATCACCTCTGGTCTATTTAGCTGTATGACTTCTAATTCTGTGATGGTTTTGCTGAACCCGAGTTGATTCTTGGAGAGCTTTATAGGCAAGGTTTACACCAGGAAATTAAGAAATGCCAAAGAACATGCCCAAGCACTGGGGGTCCATTAGAAACTGTTCTAACAATTTTACAGAGTAGGTAGTGTGCTTTTTGCCTGTGCCAACTAGCATGGTCTGAAGTAATCTGCGAGCTAGCATAGGCCAATAACCATTCCCAATAGGCAGTTTGTATTCAACCACAGGATTTTGGAGGCCAAGGTAATTTGAAAATAAGGTTCTGGATTGCTCCATGCTAGATTGCCTTAATGCCAGAGAATTGCCACAGGCAAGTTTAATTTACACGTGTGGGTATAACCTCTGTGTTAACCCAGAATTCTGGGTTGCAGGATGTTTTGGCAGGTTGTAGGTTGGTTTGGGCACAAAAAAACCCACGCTTGGTTTGTGTTAAGGTATATAGAAAGAGAATGTCTGCTCCTTTAAGGGTATCTGGTCAAGGACTTTTTTCAATGGATAAAAAGGGATAATAAGAAAAGGAGGAAGCTAGCTACTGGAGCCAGTGGGGTCTTCAACCTCCAGCCACTGGGGCAGGAACGGTGTGTGTCCTGAAAACAGTTATGGGGGTACAGGCATGAGTGAGGGGCTCAGCGCCAGCGGCTGGAGGAGGACTGCGGGTCACAGCCTGTGTGCGGGGTGCTGGCTGCTGGGAGTGAGTGTCTGTACCTTCCCCAAACAGGGTGTGCGTGGGATGTGTGTGTGGATTCTCTGGCAAACTCCAAGCTGGACCAGCTGACGAGTAGGAGGCCCCAAGTCTGGGCGCAGGGGTATCAGGCAGGTGGAGGGTCCATGTTGGTGTTCAGGTGGACCTGTGAGTGATGAAAGATGTGGTCTTTCTCTTTCTCATCAGGTCTCCTCTTCTGGGTTGAGCAGCAACAAGAATGTAAGCCAAGGTTTGGGCCAACTTCTGTTCCTATCTGATCACTTGCCTCATTATTAGCCCTTTTGCTTTACATAGGACCTCACAGACAACCTTCAGAAGCAGAAGGAAGAATGCTCTTATTTTCCAACACAGATGTGTTAAAATCTGTCTGGAATTATTGAAGATTCATGAGCTTTGTCTCTGGGGTGGTCAGCTGATAGAGTGAGCTGATTGGTTGGCCAGCAGCATTCCCAGAGACCATCTAAAACTGCTTTATGGGCTAGTTTGATCCACTGTTCACACTTCAGTCACCCCTGCTCTGCTGCATTAGCTTTACACATAAGGAACTGTTACGTCTCAACTAAGACTACCGTAAGGACTGAAGCTGTCAAAACATTATCTCCCCTAAGCACCATGTTTGTTTTGCATCTCTGAACATCTAGTTGCTGCTAGAGACGCATTTCTGTTGTCTCTTGCCTTCATGTAAAAAGGTATTAAATCAGCTGGATTGTGCACGCTGTAGAAGGAGGTCAGAACTGATCTGTCCGATTTGAATGACAAATTAGAACATCAGACATCCTGCCAAGAAATTGCAGGAAGAACTATATTTTCCTTTTAAAAGTTTTGTTTTTCATAAATTTAAGTTCCATCTCCTTAAACTGCTTTATATCCAGCACCTGAATGAGAACATGCTGCAGCTGGAAATCTGATAAAGGTCATTTAGCTGAAACATTTGTTGATAGGCATTTGGGGATTTTTTGTGGTACTTAATGCTCAACATATAGCAAACAAGATGCCACCTTATCATATGAAAATGCCAGAAGTGAAAGTGCATACAGTAATAAGAAACAGAGGTGTAGTAAGTGAATCATCTCTTTGTCAGACAGTAAATTAATTGTTAAGACCTTTTACAGAATGCTCTACATGTCTAGCTATGTCTCTCTTTTTTTTTCAGGATGATACAAGGAATCTTATTTCTTCAAAACAACATCTATAATTCCCCTGTAACTGGCAGGGGTTTAGAGTATGCTAAACTGTGCTCTGAATCATAGAATCATAGAATCATAGAATCATTGAGGTTGGAAAAGACCTCTAAGATCATCAAGTCCAACCGTCAACCCAACACCACCATGCCCACTAAACCATGTCCCTAAGCGCCTCATCTACACGTCTTTTAAATACCTCCAGGGATGGGGACTCCACCACT
>NW_008795018.1:5439354-5444244 GCF_000699145.1 Aptenodytes forsteri
CCACACGTGACCGGCCGCCAGCTGGATGTAACTCCATTCACCACAACTCTCTGGGCCCGGCCGTCCAGCCAGTTTTTGACCCAGTGCAGAGTCCACCTGTCTAAGCCGTGAGCCGCCAGCTTCTCTAGGAGAATGCTGTAGGAGACGGTGTCAAAGGCCTTACTGAAGTCCAGGTAGACCACATCCACAGCCTTTCCCTCATCTACTAGGTGGGTCACCTGGTCATAGAAGGAGATCAGGTTGATCAAGTAGGACCTGGTTGACCCGCTCATGCCTTGTGAGTGCCCTCAAGATGAACCGCTCCATAATCTTCCCCAGCACCGAGGTCAGGCTGACAGGCCTGTAGTTCCCTGGATCCTCCTTCCGGCCCTTCTTGTAGATGGGCGTCACATTGGCAAGCCTCCAGTCTTCTGAAAAGAGAAGACAGGAGGAAAAAAAAAAAAGAAATTAATTATAGCTGTGCAAGCAACTTAGAAGCCTTTGGCTTTCTGTCAATGAGAAGTGATTAAACTTGCATCAAGGAATTAACACATTGATGTGGCACACTGTGCAGCTGAACACTAAAGTATATATTAATAGTACAGAAAAAACCCATCCTGTTATAATTCCCAGTGATCTGCACAATTAAGGCAACAACATTTTTGTATTTTCTCCTGTGCTGGCAGAGAATGCTGTATCAGTTGCTTCATTAGTATGCGTTGTTGTATGAACTGATTCCCTACTGTAGCTGTAGACTGTCACTGGCAGCCACAGGAGGTCTAGAAAATTATACAAGTATGGATCACAATGATATTCAATTAAATGTGGCAAATAACAAGACATCTATGGTTTATTTTGATTGATTTACATTATGGAAATATAATTCTATTGATAATGCAATGACACTAATTCAAATTTGAAAAAATTTTTGTCTAGTAATTCAGATTTTACATCTGCTGAAATATCTATTAAAGCAATTTATATATATTTTGTTCTATCTTAATCTTCCATTGTTAGAGGTTCATTCTCCTACAAATCAAAAAGCCTTCAGTTTCTCTGTATTTGTGACATTGCTATGGGAATGTTCTTGAGAACTGCATGTTCTGTACATGCCTGAATCTATTTGTTTTGCCTCTAACATTATCCTTCATGAGAGATTCTTTTGATTAATTCCTGTGGCATTTGTTTCTGAGATATCAAATAGGAATATGATTCATCTAGAAAAGCATCTAGAAAAGAAGAAAAATCCACATGGCATGTAAAATACGCGAAGAGAGTAACAATTCTTACAGGCATATTTTAGCACTTTACGTTGTCATGCTGCCTGTTAAATGTTACTTTTAATCAAACATTTAAAAATTTTGTCTTATGTTTTGGTGAGAGCACTAACCTAAGCCATGGTGAAGTTTATGTTGTAAACTTCTATTCTCAGGACATTTTGTTCACATATGCATACATACATATTCATATATATAAATGTATGTATCTGTAGATCTTAAACAAAGGAAATTAATTTTAAAGGACTGTCTTATTCCTATTCAAATTCATGATGAAACTTTTATTTTGTTATTATGTTTCAGTAGGAGGAGCCATAGGGCCTTAGAGTGACTTCCTTGCAATTTAAAATGAACCACATATTTTTAAAAGCTGAAGTATCAACATACCTTTGACTTTTCTGCTTTCATCCCATTGATTTTCCAGATACAAATTGATTACATAAATCAAGTATTTCAGTTTATTAGTTCATGTCAGTATTTTTCTTTTAATTACTCCTTGCAACATTTAAAGCAACACTTTATGAAAAGGTAGTGAAAACTGTCACTGTACCTTCATCATCCTTAATTTTCCATATAGTCAGTGTTACTGAAACATAGTAATGCACTGCTTCCTATGACTAATCTTTCACATGGAAATGTGTCCTACTGTGATCATGCATCTACACTCTATGATAGATAATAGCAATGTCAAGAATTCCACTACAGTGTATTCTGTCAATTGGTATCTGTCAATCTGTCAACTGAAACTTGAAACATGACCAAATGTGCTTCGTGGTGTGGGTCTGTAAAACACATTAGCAATAGTTTACATTCAGTATTTGCAGCATTCTCAGTCATTACAGTGTGTGTTGTGAATGCATATTAAGAACAATGTGTTATGCTCTGCTAATTTTTAACATACTGGTTGACATGTTCCCCATCCCCAAACACCTTCTAGAGTCTGCGGCCTTTTCTTTCTCCAACACAACGTAAGATACGAAATGCCACAACCTATGTTCACAAAATGTTACAAGTCTGATTTAGAGTCTCAAAAGCTATATACTGTCTGTGTTGCTCAGGGGTTTTGTAATAAGAATACCAAGCCTTTAGCTGGCAATAGTCACCTTAATTTATTACTGTCTGAAGACTGCACAGTAGTCCATGCAAATTGGGTTGGTAGCTTCAGTCCTATTCCCAGGGGACAGATATCCATGCCATAAAACTGCCTCCATAGTTGTTACTGGGCGTTTGTTGAAGTTCTTTCATGTACAGCATGGAGAAAAGTGGTATTCTGTGAGCAATTCTGAAAGTGAATGGCTTCAACATCCTTCTGGAAGTGATCCCATCATAACGGATTTGAGACACATTGAAGAAAAACATGGGAAGCATTCACTTCCCTGTACTTGCCCGACCCCCTTCAGGGGTGGATAGGTATTTTATTTTCTGCAGCTGCCAATCCACACAGTTGAGTACATCCATTCTGATAAAAAAAGAGATGCTGGAAACATTGCTCAAGTGCTTGGATCCTGATTGTCCATGCCGCTCACTCTGCTGTGGACTCCCTCGTCCACCTTCATGCAGGTTAAATCTGCTTTTGGGAAGATGGGGAGATAGGCTGGCCCTGAGCAGAAAACATATGAGTTTTCTTGTGGCACACGGCTGTGTGGGCAGAAATCAAGCATTAGTGGTTAAAAACAAACAAAAAGGCACTGGCACTTCAGTGACACTCCTGTTAAATGCAGCTTTCCTATTTCTCTGTAATCTTTTACAGAGGCTGCAGCTGCTTTTTGCATGGGTATGATGTTCTGGGAGCTCCACAGAAGTCCTAAGATCCCTCCATGATCCAAGATGATCATCAACCAATCCAAGAGGATGAAGCTAGAACAGCAGCGGTCTGATGCTTCGGGGACTTTTTCCCCATCGCTCCCACTCATGCACTTTAGGTGACTCCAGAGCTGGGAGTAAGTTTGAATTCTCCCAATGCTGACGAATACCTTGTTTTGACTCCGCATTTTCACTGTTCTGCTTGACTAATTTTAATTTTTTAATTTCTCACCTCCTGTCATTCCTTTATTTCTGGGCTCTGTTAGTCCATTATTCACCCCACCATGGGGCACTGTAGGGTTTTTCTGGTGGGCTCGACCCAATAGTCTTACATGTCTTGCTTGTAGCAGCTTTTTGTCTGTATTAAGTCCTCATAATTTCTCAGCAGGTGACACCTGTTATTAATAGGGGAGTTTTGTGCTATTTTGAGCATCAGAAAATGTGCATGACTGTCAGTTGTGCCCTGGAAACCTGGAAGGAGCAGAGAGAGAATGATAGCAGCTCGTTATAGAGCATAGAGAAGATTACAATTTCTGCTATTACTACTTCTAACCTTCCAGGGAAAGCCAGTCTATTTTTATAGATAGCATACAGTTTCTAGATATAGTGCAGTAAGGGTAAAAGAGAGAACACCTTTTCTGAACATGTTTTCATTACTTGATGAGTTTAGGTTAAAACAGAATTATTTGTGTGAATTTTTGACTCATTCAGTTCAGTGAAATCAGCTTTGTGGAGGTAATGGTCATTGTGACTGCTGCTGTCTTTAATTGGATACACCATGCACAGCTCATTAATAGTGGTATTGTCAAATGATAGTGAAAGACACTGTAGTGTTATCTAATTCAGACGGTGCTCATGTTCTTGATTTATATGAACTGTAGACATTCTTATTAAAGGATGGAAAGGTAAAAGGAAAGGCATAATCCGAACATGGATGAATATATTTAAACTCTGTTCCTGGCAAACAAAGCATTGCTTTCTACTGCTTCCTGCTTCCTCTGTAGCATTGATGATCGGGTAGATCCAGAAAAGGACTGGTGGCTAAAGCAAGGCTGTTAGAATGAAGGAGCACAGATGTAAAATTGTTTACTAGAGACTCACCATTTCTATCTCCCTTACACCCTGTTGTCAGGTACAATAAACATAGTCATTACAAGCTATTAGTTTTTAAAATTTATTTTAAAGTTTACCAGATTTCTTGCATCATCATGCTCTATTTATAGCATCTTGTTATATAGCTCCTGCGTTATATCCAGAATATAGACATTCCTGTTATGTCCCCCCAGAGGGCCATATCTTGAGGATGCCTAACACAAATTTTTTTCCTTGCAAAAATCAGACATTCTCTCCTTATTTTGGAAAGGAAAAAGAAGTCATTGGTCTTTCCTATAACAGCCTAGCGATTACCTCACTCATCCCAGAAATGGGAGAACTGGCCTTGGTTGCTGTCTCTGTCTGAAGAGCTTCTTCACTGGAATGATTCCTTTCCGCAGGTTATACTCTCAGTTGCAAGGGAACTTTCCCCCACTTTGTGCTAGATCTGTATGTGTTGTGGTTTAACCCAGCAGGCAGCTAAACACCACACAGCCTTTCGCGCACTTCCCCCCACCTCAGTGTGATGGGGGAGAGAATCGGGAAAAAAAAAAAAGTAGAATTTGTGGGTTGAGATGAAAAGGAAGGGGAAAAAAAAAATGATAAAAGAATATACAAAATAAGTGATGCACAATGCAATTGCTCACAACGCGCCGACTGATGCTCAGTCAGTTCCTGAGCAGCGGTCACCACCCCCGGGCCCACTCCCCCCAGTTTATATACTGAGCATGACATCACA
>NW_008795018.1:5444314-5479659 GCF_000699145.1 Aptenodytes forsteri
GCTGAAAAGTCCTTGGCTAGTGTAAGCATTACCTAGCAACAACTAAAACATCGGTGTGTTATCAACTTTGTTCTCATCCTAAATCCAAAACACAGCACTGTACCAGCTACTAGGAAGGAAATTAACTCTATCCCAGCCAAAACCAGGACAGCGTGATTATTCAAAATCACATCCTCTATTGTGCTCCTTACTTATGGATATCCCTGACCTACAGGCCTCTGTCTTAATACTCTTTGGTTTATAGTAAAGGTAATTATGCAATACTTGCAAGATTGCAGCAGTTCAAAATGCAGTGTTCTTTGAAACACGCTGACTAAACAACAGTAAAATGAGTTCAGTCCTTGATGAGATAGGTACTGTAGCATTTGCTACATTCAGGTTTGAAACTGAGCCCACTGTACTGATTGGGTTTGTGGTATGGATCTTCCCCAATTAAATGAAGTGTGGCTAGAGAACATGTTCTATTGACTACCAAGGTGTGAGTCTGGTAGTTTGGTGAGTTGTTTTCTGAATGAGAAATATGGATGAAAATTGAGTAGCAATGTCCAAAAGCTATTTGGTGGCACTTGATTATTGTGAAATACACGACTAATGATCATAACCAGTGAAAATGTATGTTATATTTGTGAGCTGTCTTTGAATACTATTTATTTGAAAGTTATAATACTGATTTTAAAAAAAACAAAACATACTCTCTTATTTTGAACCGACTTCATTTGCTCCCTTCAGTCCTAAGACAAAAACTAATAACATACTCAAAGAAAGAAAAATAGTACTTGGAATGGTAACCGGATGGTGGTTGTGGTGTCTCTGGTTTTGGAAATAAACTATGACCAATTTCATTGGCCTCAAAATGAGAAGTGTCCTATGAAGGCTGGGTGGGAATAAATTGATTACACTCTAGCTAGCTTATTAACCGCAAGAAAAAAATGTGGTAGTGTCCTGCTTCTGGAGGTCAGTCTGAGATCCAGTAATTAAATAAATACTTATATATCCTACATAGAATTTCACTAGGATATTGAACCAAGTTAGATCTCATTGCAAAAATGGCCATAAACATGTAATGTGCTAGCAGTTTCTTCCCGTGACACTGGAACTGTGTTCTGTTTCCCATTCTCTTACTTTTCTAACTGTGATGAGCTATCATCTGTCAAGTTGTTCTTGGTGAGTTTCTACTCGGTGTTCCTCAGCTTGTAATGACAATGAATGTATAGCTAACATGAGGGGTACCTATCAGGCTCTAATACTTTTTTTGGTTTACGTAAGTTTATTGATATTGGCCTTGAGTCTTTTTATTAGTCTATGCCTGCCTCAGCAGACAGATTGACCATTTGAGCACATAGTGCCATTCACTCTGAAAATTACCTCATCACTTGGGAAATCTTCAGGAGCAGTCAGTGCAGTAAATGGCATAGGGGGGATGGTGAAAAGAGCTCTGCAATTCACATGAAAAATGGTAACAAGGCTACATAAACATGGTCATGCAGGCTTGAGAAGAGCAATATGTTAAAGAAAGTTAGCAGTAATGTGTTTTCTACAGGACAGCTTTATGTACATAAGGAGGCTTACTAAATTTAGTAAGGTAGAGATGAAACAGACATGTACAGGCTTGCAGGGACTTTCATCAGGTTAGTCAAAATATTAATGGAAGTGTACTGTTAGTAGGCTTCATGTACCTTCTTCAGTTTTTTTCAGGGTAATTGTATCCCCTCATTTCACAGAAACACAGAATCACAGAACGGTAGAGGTTGAAAGGGACCTCTGGAGGTCATCTTGTCCAGCCCCTCTGATGAAGCAGGGCCACCTAGAGCTGGTAGCCCAGGACTGTGTCCAGACAGCTTTTGAATATCTCTGAGGATGGAGACTCGATGACCTCCCTGGACAACCTGTTCCAGTGCCTGCCTGTTACCTTCTCTGAGTGTACTGTCTGTAATAACCCAGCCTGCCTTTTTTTGCTACTTGCTGCACTGCGCTCTGATTAAGCTGTTTGGACTGGGGCTTTTTGAATCTTTGCAAAACCAAACAGTAGTTGGGGCAGGTCTATGAATATACTACTCACAAGGAAACAGGGAAATTGCAGGAGTGAAAGATGATACATATAGAGACATCAACCAGGTAAAGCTTGAATGTGCAATGTTTAAATATTAGCGGTACTTCTGAGAAATGGCACATTCAAACCTTATCTGAGTGTTTCCATATATACATGGCAGTCTGTGTATTTATTAGATCAATCCTACATCAAACCACTAGCTTCTTCTTTGACTAGTTGGGAACACACCCTTTTCAATTATTTTATTTCTTTTTCAATTTCTTTTCACCGTTGGCTACTGCAGTTTTCAGCTTTTTTTAGAAAAGTTCTGTTGTCTCTCACACTGTGGTTGTACCAAAGGTTTATTTGTAAATTCAGTTTCCACATTTTCAATTGAGTAACATCTCTTCAGAGTTTTCTTAGCACTAAGTGCCGGTGAGATTTAATGCACATATCTTCAGGTGCTTTGCTTTTAGTTAACAGCCCATTTCAAATTGTTCTGCCTTTCTTATGGGTGAATTGCATTGTGGCTTGCTGAGTCAATCATTAAGGGGTTCTGGACTATTAAACACTTCTTGTTTCTCACTTTATGGGATGTTGGATTTTGTGGCTGGGAGGACAAATGACAGACGGCTTTAACTCAGTTTAAATCATAACATTGCATAAGTTACTACATCCTATCCAGTATGTTATCTTTTCTGGTTATGTCACTTCCCTGTCAATCATTTTTGTTATCTCATCAGTCCATCTGATTTTTGTCTGACAATGTAGATTAGGTATGATTAAAAGAGGTCAGTATACTGATCCATTACACTAACTTGACTGAAGAGCTCACACTAAAACTTACCTATATTGTGATTTTCTTGTGCAGCATTAATCCGTAAGCAGTCTTAGGAACTCTGTAAACCCTATCCTCAACGTATATGGATGATGTGACTTTTCTTTTTTTGAATTTTAAATAGTAGAAAATAACCCACCCTATAAAACATATATAAGGGGGAAAAAAAAAGTAATCAATTTGTTTTTACACATGCTTCATAAACGAAGTCAAGGTCTATCTGCTTTCTTCACATCAATGGACCTTTGCAAGCACCAATGTTGCGTGTTGGCAATAGTCATGGCTCCCTATCACAGTACAGTTCACCTCTTAAAGGCAGAATTATATTGAATATTAAGAGTAAATCTTTCTTCTTTGGAAACCTCACTTTATACTTGTTTGGAATCTAACTACCAAAAGAGATTAGAGGGATTGCAAACCTTGTTGAAGGTACAAATATAACATTTCTGTATAACTCTGAACTACATGTTTTCTTAATAAGCCACCAATTGTATTATTCTTTTATCAAATACCTCTTTGGAAGTTACTTCCATTGCTCTTCTCCTTGGCTAGCATTATGAGCTGGAAAAAGGGGAAAAAAATGTTATGAAAATGAAGACTCTGAAGAGATTGCTAGTTGGTAGGATGTACACAGATACGTTATTCCTATCCTTCCATATAGGTATCTTCAGTCACTGGAGATACTATGTAATTATTAGAATGGTGATTGCACTTGATAATGCCAAATTTTAATGATGCCAAATTTATATAGTTAAAGAGTGAGAAATGGGAGTTAATGTGCTATATAATAGGATGATAGGATTTGAGATTGTTACAAGATGCTAGAAAAGCAGAAATCTCCTTTCTGACTCAGCCTGATGTGTAGTCAGGTGGAGTTTATTAGCAAGGGTAGAAGATGAGTTGGAGTGTTACTGTGTAGTAAAGTGAGTTAGGAAAGGGAAAAGAGGGTTCCTGTAAGAAAAACAATAATGAATAACTAAGCTCAGGAAAAAGCTTACATGGAGATTTATACTGCAGTCATTTAAGTTAGCCATAAGGCAAAACATAGGAATTCTGGGAAGTTTCTGTAGTTTCTATGTTAGAAACAGTGTTAAAGCAACATCTGCTTAGAGCTACACAGTGCTTAGTAGGGAGTAAGTTTGTATGTTTGGCCTAAAGCATGTAAAAACAATCAAATGCAATCAACATGGAATGGAGGAGTGCCTGTGGACTAATATTTGAAGATCCACTTGCACAGAAATTTGTGTAATACATTCTCAGTCCAATGGGCAGATGAGAAGAGCAAGCAAACAACCCTGCCCCTCACTCTAGAGATTTTCAGCATGTTTGGATTTTTTTTTTTTCTGGTCAGTACACAGGCAAAGTCTTTATAATATTCTCTTGAAAATGAAAAAAAAAAAAAGAGAAGATAGTTATTGAAATGTATCTGACCTGAATAAATACATGGCTGATCCTTTTTTCTGTGGTCATTCTCATTGACTCACAGAGAACCAAAATCTTGTATGGTGAATACAGTACTAAAATACAGGTATCTAGTGATAATGTTAGAGTGATCCTGTGGAATGAGCAAATGGGGTCATCTCTGTGCTAAGCACTGTGTCTGGCTGAGGATCCCCCTAATTAAAAGTTATCTTCCCATACGGAGGGATCTGCAGAACTATCCTGCATTCAGCACTTCATGGAAGGAACATTTGGCTCAAATTGGGTAAAATCTGTGGAAAATGTTAACTGAATCAGAAAAAAATGTTGCAGATTTAACACGGAAGTTTCAGCTTTGAGCAGAATTAGTTGTGCACTGAAGTATCCATGGCCCAGAGGATTTCATAGAATTTTTCAGCTGTCTGTAGGTTGCATAACTGCCAGCTACTGCAGAGATCAAAGTGTGGAGCGGAAGAACAACATGTAGATCTGTGATCCTAGGTTACTTGGTCCTATGATCTGCAATGAGGCATCAGTATGAGTTTATAATTTGCAGCAGATGCACCAGTCAAGTACTGGTTGAGCATTGTTTAATTTATAAAAATCTGTATCAATTTTACTCAGACCCAACAGTCCTAAATTTCAGAAGAAATAAGTACTTTTTAATATTCATAGAATGATTAATTTGGCACCTTCTTAGTAAAACTAATGTGTTTCAAATGAGCAAAAAGTGTAGTCATCCTTTTTTTTTTTTTCTTTCTATCTTTTGAGTGCTATGTCCTGAGTGAATATCTAAAGCAGAAATGGCTTGAACAAAATATATAGTTGAGCTATAGTATTCTTTGGAATAAATTTCTTTTTTTAAATTTCTCTTAAAAATGGAAGCCGTCAGAAACTTTTTGTGTTTTTACTATATTGCAAATGCCTAAAATGTGTTTTTTATGAAGAGCTCATTTGGGTGATACAGCCTAGGTAGTTTACCATAGTCAAAGATCTATATAAACCATGCCTTTCAGAGTGAAGAAAAATTACTTTTCCTACTCAACACAGTGTTTCCACAGACAATGGAGAAGAAATCTGCAGCAATGAACAAGTCTTCAGAGTTCAGTGGATTTTTCCAAGAGTAGAGAAAATTCCATGTTAATGTTAGTACTGATGAAGTTCACAAAGTATATTTGGGGCCTCTTTTGCACTATTGTAATTTGATCTTCCGGCACATTTGCTACAGATTTGATGCACCCAGATGTATTTGAGGGAAGGTCTGAGGAAGATAGATATTGTAGGAGTCAAGAAGATTTCTGTAAGTGTTTCTTCAAAGTAGAGTTTGTCTACCAGAAAAAATTGGATGTGTCTGATTCTATGACTTTATGGTCAAATATTTTGGAAAAGCAGAGTTTAAATCTTTGTTCTGTATTTAGCAAAGGACCATGTAATAGTAAGGTATGTGCCCTCTGGAGCAAAAGCAAGTTTGCAGAAGCATTATTAAAATACAGGCCGCACAAACAAGGTTGTTTTGAGATGATTTTGCAGGGAGGTGAACGTTTGCATGGACAAGTAATGTTTTTTGTTCAATCAACTGGTGCACCTAGAAGAACAGAGATGATTCTGTGCAGAAGTTCTTCACCCAGTGACCTATTTTTCCATTCATAATAAAACATGTTACCTCTCCATATGAAACTTGCCTAGTTCATCACAGTTTCAAGAGCATTAAGCCAAGGAAGTATCCATATAGAACTGTATTAGAAACACAACTTCTGAACATTGACTTTCTTTTTTGCTTCCAACACACAGAAAATGAGAATAGCATCAGGTTAAATCAGTTCTCTAAGTGTATTCACAAATTCAAGGGATCAGCTATATTAGAAAACTTTTATTGTTTCCATACTCAATAATTAGTATTTTTTGATAACTGTTTCATTAAAAAAAAGGAAAAAAATACTGTCATGTTTTTGCTGTGTTTGCTACTAACTATATGTGCTGAGTTTTTCTCATCTTATGATGACATTTCATCTGGGAAAACAGGTGTTGGTCACTATCCCTCACTGATGAAGCAAGCAACTTGTTCTGTTATTTCCTGTTACCTTGATAGCTGAGGGGAAGGTTTTGATTAAATTTAGATTAGTCATTGTGTTTGTAACTATCACTGTGCTCATTGCTGTCTTACTAGGAAAAGATTCTTTTATTTAGATATCCAGGGGCAAGGAGTGAACAGATTATACACTGACTTTAATGGATGAGTAATAATCAGTTTCAACCTAATATATGATCGACAACTCTGTTACTATAAATACAAAGTCTCCCCCTTTGCCACCAGTTCATCTTGCTGGATGTATTAGGCTTGAACATGTAAGAATTACAAGCCATTCCTTCTATTGTAGGTGCTGTTTTCCTGAACATTTTTCCGAATGCTGTAGCTGTATGGAACAGTTATTTACCAATTTTTACACTGAAAAATTTGGGGGAGGAAGAGGAGGTGACGAAGGACTCAGAATTTTCAGGAAAAAAAGTGTTCTGTAAAACAACTTACTACTGAAAAACCTTCTAAACTAAAAATTAAAACTTCCCTCCTAAGCAAATTTCAAAGGGAAAGAAAAAGCACTTTAAATGGCACATTTAAATTCTGTAATCAGATGGGAAGAGATCAGATCAGATCCTTCCTTGAAAATGCATTGTAACCAGCTGTTTATGTAAAAGTTGGGAATGGAGCAGCCCTGCTTGGTAAGTTATGTCACATTGTTCTGCTAAGAGTTTGTGAAACCATAGCTCTCAAAAAATTGTTTTTGAAGGACACATATTTTGACATTACAATTGACCAGATTTTGCATCATGTATGAGGATTGTTATCTTGTTTTTTAAAATCTTCTCTTGTGCTAACATTTCCTCTATTTTCTTCCTACAAGGTCTTTGTCTCAGCCCTCAGTGCATTTTTTAACTACTGAACTGGATGGTAAACTATCAGTGTTCTCAGACAGATAATCAGGAACCACAGAGTAACACATCCATCAAATATGTTAATTATACATGTATTTTCCTAGTGATTTTTCATCCTTGTTTATAATTAGGAAAGAAAGGAAGAGGACAAGAATCGTTCATTTTGGTCCTAAGTCCTGCTTAACAGAAATTGGACAGAAATGGATTGGAAAGCTTTTGTTGGCAACTATTGGCAGCTGTTCAGTGAGGAAAATAATAAAAGCTTTAAAACATTTTCTTCAATTATCAAAGCCCTTTGTTGACTAGATTCAACACCTGGTTTACACAGATTTCCCAAGGCAACATCTCTGAGAAGTCCTCTTTGGCTCTGGCTTTCTAACTTCAAAACTGAACACTTCAGCCTCCAGGGCCTGGTGTCTCCCTCCTTCTGTTTCTGGGAGGTGGATTTCACTTGCCTCCTTATCTTTTCTGTTCAGTTCCCCTTGTAGGTCTCTATTGCCTTACATCTATTTTCTATTCTCTTTATGACAGTGGTCACAGTCAACAGACACCTTTGCTTAATTACAGTGATTCCAAAGTTGCATATTTGTATGACTTTGCCGGATTAGATGCCCTGTGGGACAAAGTTCCTGATCTGAGGAGTTTAGATATGAAGACGATAGGTGTGTTGCAAATACCTAAGCTAGAGAGCAGGACAGATCTAAACTGGATGGATGCAGTGCAAACAGAAGATGATGCACAAGGATGGGAGCCGTGGTGGAAGGCTGTACTGCCATGGCACATTCTCATCTGCCAAGCTATTTCTTTTCCAAGTGTAAATTGGCTCCATATCTGTAAGCCTTTTGATTCAAGTCAACCTCAAACCCACACCTGCATCTTTTGTATTTGGGCAGTACATTGAAGAAATAAAGTATTACGCATTACTAATTCATAAATTTATTTATAGCTCATCTGATCACACAGCTGGTAGTGCTAAACTAAAGTTTTAAGAAAGAATTCAGAAAAAAGTCTATAATAAGATTTTAGGCCAATTCAGGTGAAAAAGTTATTGCTGTTTTTGTTTTTAGATGAAAATATTTGGGTGTTTTTTGTGGGAATGAGCTTTGTGTAAAAGTTTGATACAGAAATTGATTCCCCCCCCCCCCCCCAAAGGGGGGAAAAAGAAAACATTAAAATCTATTTATTACTCATATGCACTGACATTCATTATTAATTTTATGTCCCACTTTATTGCTTTCTTCAGGGCAAAACTAACATTCATTTGTTGATCAGTGATATACAGTCAACACAAGGTGTATGGCCTGCTGATTAAATAACAAGCACATTAGGATCTTTTTTTTTATGGGTGCTGGCAGTAGCTGCTGCTTGACAGTCAGTTAAGGGCAGTTTGCTTGCTGCCCTGGTGGACCAGCACTGCTCTGTGTGTACTTTCAGCCAACAGCCCAGAATATTTTGAAAATTACGAAGAATTGCTTCCTTCCTCCATAACTGGAAGTTAACAGTATGGAGAGTTTTTTCCAGACTTGATAATAAAATACAAGTTGCACATTTATCCCACCTCAGCTAGTCATCTTTGTAAGAAGTGTGGTCATGTTTTAAGTTGCACATTTATCCCACCTCGTCATCTTTGTAAGAAGTGTGGTCATGTTTCCCAGAGGCTGAGGAGAAGAGAGAAAGAGTGAGAGAGAGAGAGAGAGAGATATGACTTCAGAGGGCAGTTCAGCTCTTATGTGTGAGTGAATTGTTTCCTGGAGATGCTTGCTGTCTTCTGTGGCTCAAAGAGTTTGTGTTGAAGAAGTTGGCTGGAATGGTTACAGATCCTACTTTATGTGCTTTGGGTGCTGGAAGGTACTGGAAATGAAACTGGGCTAAAGACTCTGTTTCTGAGCCTCTGTACCAAACAGCTGAGGACACCAGTGTTGTGACGGTGTGTCTGCACCGTGTCATTGGGTGTGATGCCTGCATGGGCCAAGGCAGCTCTGAGTGAGGGTTAAGACAACGCGCTTTTCAGCCAGGCTGCTAGCTAAGCCACAGCCCTGCACTGCTCTGCCTCACCACCTTCCAGCTCTGGGAGGCAGGGCACTGTTGGCACATACTCCACGCTGCCATATAGACCTTACAGTGGATGTCCCTCTCTTCACTGGAAAACCAGCTATGGAAGGTGGCATGGACTCCTTTTTCTCCTTGACTAAGCCCATCTGTATTCAGACACTTTATGCCAGTTTGCGTTGCTACCTCAGTGGCAACTTGACCTCACCAAGGCAGGATCAATTTGGCTTTATGATCTCTTGTACTGTTAAGCCTTTATATGAAATTGAAAAGACATTAAACTTCAAAAGACTCATTGAATACTTTGCCAAAGCATGTAACTGTCTCCCACACCAGGATTTTATGACTTTTTTTCGTTGGTTGTTTTTTATTATTTAAATATTTATGTAATGGTCAAAAGCCGGAACCAGAATGGCTGGTACAATTTCAAAAATGTACACAAATTCTGAATAATTTGTTTGCGCAAATCCTTGTTTTATGCTTGTAAATGCTCATACACATTTGTAAGCCTTTGGACATAAGGCTGTACCTGATGCAGTGCAAGTGATTCTTCTGAGGCTGAGGAAGGGAATAACTATAGGAGACAAGATGTCACTCCAATGTGCCACTTTATACCAGAGATTGGTGTTTGATTCAGGTTTATACTAAATAGGTGAAATATCATATATGCAGGCCCCCACGGCAGACCTGGACTCTCTTTTGGTGGCCCATACAAGTTCAAATACCTGTTTAGATGAGACCTACTAGCTTTCTCTCCCCATTTAAAATACATCATTTACTTAAAATGGACTCACTGCAGTGAATGGATTTACTTCTGATACTCCATTTGTTAAAATGGGGACCTCTTCTTTTTCAGGAGGCATATTTATGCCCTCAAAGAGTAGTATTTCAATGTTTACACATATCTATTGTGTATTTCATTACTTCTGTTGGTCAAGAGGAATGATGAACTATGCATCTTTCATAATATGTATTGATCTTCTTGGAGATGATTTAAACATCTATCAATAATCTCTTCTGGCTTCCATATACGATAAAATGCTGTATCTTCTCTCCATTTGCAATTCTTATTGTGGCATGAAATCCTCTCACAATTCTTTTCATTCTCTTTAGCAATAATTCAAAAATATTTATTTATTTTAACAGTTAATCAATTAAAAGAAAATTACTGCACTGGATTTAGGATGTTTTTCTGGTGTTAACGTCATTGTTATTGTCCAAATTCTCTTTTGTTTTGTGTAGTTTCACTACAACTTGTTTTCTGGTTTTCAACAGTAGGACTCAGTCAGTCTCTTTGGTACTGGTAGTCCAATGAAGAGACCAGAATAAAGCGTTGATAAATTTTACTTTTCTGTGGCTGGAGTATAGCTTATGGTGGATTAACTGTGATCTAGATTTTGAATGTAATGATGAGCTTTTATCATTCTGTTTCAAACACCTAACGTTCAATTAGCCCCTAATTTTCTTTGCTGTTAATTCGGAAATTGTGCCTGGATGACTGCATTCATAATTGCATTATGTAAACAGTGTAAATACCCACAATAGCAAGGCAGTCCTGACCTTCAGCTCTGCCCCAGCAGCTCCATGGATACTTAGTTTCCTTCATTGTTCTGTGTAGGATATTGTTCACTTGGATATGTTTTCACTGTTTCGGAATCTTTTTTAACATAATTGATTAAAGCACCTCTACATAAATTGAATTTCCCATGTGGACTTTTTAAAGCCTCTGGAACCCGATAAGCTTTTGTAACAGAAGAATAAATGTTTCATGCGGCTTGAAATCCTCCTTGCACAAAGGAGCATTTCATCAGCCACTGTCTGCTCTGCTAAGCTCTGCTGGGACAGTGACACCTGAATCCCATAGTCTAACTCTAACTAGCTTTTTTGTCCTTGCTTCAGGGTAAGAGAGTCAAGAAAGTTGTTTTGTTGTTCAGCAACAGAAGATACTGCTGAGCCAATGCATTAAAAAGACGTAAAAGTTCCTCTCTTCTTGGAGAGAACTTTGCATAAGCTATAAAGGGTATGCCACTCTGTTTGTGCGGCTCTTTGGATACAGTTGTTTAAAAAACTTGGAGTAACTAGTAAACCATTGAGAATCTAAGTAAATATAACAAAATGGGGGGGGGGGATGAAGAAGTATTAAACACATCTCAAGTTAAATTAAAAGTAAAACTCATAAAAACAATAGCTTAAGCTTCAAGCTCTGGGGCAAACAAGCTGCGATCTCCTGGCTGGTTTAATATTTCCAGTAACAGTGATAATAAACAGGTAAGGATTAAAGCAAATGTGCATGGAACAAGAACATTTTCCACACCTGTCACTTTAAAATATGCCCATTTATGTGTCTGATCTGCAGCCATGAAGTGGAAGGTGTGAATATTAGAGTAGCAGAAAGGAACTGTAATTATGTTCTTGCAAGGGCTGTGAATATTATGTTTTTCTTATCTTCCCAGGAGTCAGATTTTCTTAAACATTCTGAACTGCTATAGCAAAACTCAATCAAAGAAAACTCTCTCCTCTCTTTTCTTTTCTTTAAAACCTGAGACAACTGAGGAAAAGAAATGGTAAAGTTACAGGTGCAGGTTTATTTTATGTTTCTTCTATTTTGTGAATATAAGACACTTACACTTCATGATTCCCTAAAATCAGGCTTGCAGTTCAAAGAGTGAGAAGCAATGATTAGTTCATCAGACAGAGCTGCGTGATGTACAAGTGTCATTGATGGATCAACTGGGAACCAAACACATTTTAGCCAGTATCGGAAGAGAGACCATAGCTTGATACAGAATGATAAAACTTTAAAATTTCCTAAACTTGTCTTACTGTTCTGCCATATCTTATGCACTAAATAGACTTGAATCTGTTCAATACCTGATTGGGAGCCATGTGGCTACATGTAGGTTTTTCACTGCTGGTCAAGAAATACAGCTCTCTCAGCTAGTATTAACCAGCATGACAACATGGTCCTAGAGTGCATTTCAATGCCGGGAGTATCATGGATGGAGCTATCCATCCATGGAGAACCTGGGGGTGTTGGTCGACAGCCGGCTGAACATGAGCTGGCAGTGTGCCCAGGCGGCCAAGAAGGCCAATGGCATCCTGGCCTGTATCAGAAATAGTGTGGCCAGCAGGAGTAGGGAAGTGATCATGGCCCTGTACTCGGCACTGGTGAGGCCGCACCTTGAATACTGTGTTCAGTTTTGGGCCCCTCACTACAAGAAGGACATTGAGGTGCTGGAGCATGTCCAGAGAAGGGCAACGAGGCTGGTGAAGGCTTATGAGGAGCAGCTGAGGGAACTGGGGTTGTTTAGCCTGGAGAAAAGGAGACTGAGGGGAGACCTTATTGCTCTCTACAACGACCTGAAAGGAGTTTGTAGTGAGGTGGGTGTCAGTCTCTTCTCCCAAGTAACAAGCAATAGGATGAGAGGAAATGGCCTCAAGTTGCTCCAGGGGAGGTTTAGATGGGATCTTAGGAAACATTTCTTCATCGAAAGGGTTGTCAGGCATTGGAACAGGCTGCCCAGGGAAGTGGTGAAGTCACAATCCCTGGATGTATTTAAAAGACGAGTAGATGAGGCGCTTAGGGACATGGTTGAGTGGGCATGGTGGTGTTGGGTTGACGGTTGGACTCGATCTTAGAGGTCTTTTCCAACCTACCTAAATGATTCTATGGTTCTATGATTCTATGATCTTTTAGGTAACAATAATAATGCTTTCCTTGTGTAGGTGTGATGCTCTTACTTCTGCTGTGTAGAACCTATTCTGCAAACAGGCATAAGGGAGCTGGTGGAACTCCTTATAGAGGGTAATGCTCTTCAGATGAGAAGATGTTATAGCCTGGCTCTGACCACCCAGAGACAAATAACACAAACAGAAGATATGAGAGAGGAATAATGCTGATTACACTTCCTTTCCAAATTCTGGGGCCTCTTTGCAATCAGGAAAGTTTCAAAGACACTTTTGTTGGGAAGTAGAAGTTCTTACTTCTAGGTAGTATCAGAGAAAGCTTGCATTTGAATAAGAACAGAAATCTCAGGGAATTATCTTGCCTGCTGAAACTTTTCGGGAGTAAGTTTTCCAGAGCTAAGTATCAGTATGTTTTTCTATAAAACAGGAAAGGATGGACAATGATTGTATTTCTGTTGTTGAGGCATCCAGGACACCAAACGCCGCTGTAAGCCATGTAAATACAGATCAACTCTGAGAAGACAGTGTTGCTCAAAGCCCTGGTCTAACTTTGAACTCTTAATACCAAATGTCTCTTCTCAGCAATTCCTTCCTCCACTTGTTTTTGATTACTTTTTTATTTTCAGTTCTTTACTTTTTTGCAAGATGAGGCAGGTAAGAAAATAGTGTTTGCAGGATGTCAAGTGTCTGCACAAGTTTACCTTATTTATCTATCTATTTCTGGTTATATACCAGATTTATGAATAATAAATAATAAAAATCCAGAGGATTTATAGTGGAACCCCAATTTAAATATTATTCTATTACTATTTGGAGAAGTTTCTCTCTTTAATTGACCGATAAAGAATGTTGAGTCACTAGCTTTCAAACTTCAGTGAAAGTATTCTTTAACAGAAGTTCAGTGAGGAATTAAAAAACAAAAAAATTGAGTTTGGAGAAAGAGTGTAAAGTAAAGGGGATATGGAAGTTTGCTATCTTCTGTATATTTTTCTTATTCTTCCTCTGAGAGGACAAGTGATGAGTTATCAAATTTATTAATGTATTCCTTTTTCAAACTTATGTAATTTGCAGATAAACTACTCTACCATGTACTCCATTGGACACAGAATCATAATAAGTCTATTAAAATATGAAGAAGTCTATTTTTTCTAGATGTATGATCATGGATTTATTCAGTTTTATTGTATACCTGAAATGGCAGGAAAACCAGAAGTCAGTTTTTATTGCTGATATTTTTCCACCTACAATCATAAATGGCACTTGGTTTTATTGACAAGTAAAAAAGAAACAGTATTCCAAAAGTACATTGTGGAAAAGGACAACAAAACCTGTGCAGGTGCTCCTCTGTCCAATTCATTGAAAGGTTGCCGAAGGCTTGGGGAAAGCACTTATTTAAGTTTGCAGCAGAGAGTTTTAAAAGGTTTGCCTGCTTGTGCTTTGACAGATGAGGGAGAGGGAAACATGCAGACCAAATGTGCAGCCAAGTATTTGTCTCACCCATTTTGGGATAGTACTCCTAAAGCTGGTGGCTAAGTTGATTCAAAAGCGTCATCATGTCAGCTTGAGTCTTCATCCAGCAGCATAGTCTTTGCAACAAGGATTTCTGGTAGTGTTGAAAAGTAGCCAAGCATGTTTCCATCAGGCAACTATCTTAAAATTGTTGTTTCCTAATCCTTGATTCAATTACATTTCTGTATTAAAAAAAAAAAAAGAAGAAAAGACTTCAGAGCCTAACTTCAACTCATTTAGGTGACCCATGCTTCCCTCACCCTGAAAAACTGCACAAAGCACAACCCAAAATGAAAGCAAGTAGGGTAAACGTGAAGGCAGGGAGTGACTTTCAAGGCAGATGACATTTAGAGGCATGGTCTGTGTGAAAAAGTGTGCTCTCACGAGAAGATTCAGAGGATGTTTTCCCACCATGCAGCAGGCATCCTCAAAGCACAACAGCAGAGCATGTATCCTTTTCCTGTTTTATCGCACAGGACAAAAGCAATTCTTCAGTTTAGAGGCCTTGCCCTACTGATAATCATTTTAACTGAAACAGACAAAATGCCTAAGTCTGTTCTGGGAATCAGAGTAGATCAGATGCTGCAGGGTACTCCTTTAGCTTCTGTTGCAATGACCTAAATGCATGCTTCACGCCATGAGTCCATTTTTTTTCCCTGTTACTGATTTTACCCCTGTGGTACAAATTCCTGTGCAGCAGGACTAGTCAGTGATACCCTTGCTCATGAAGCTATCAAGCAGTAAAATCTATTTTTTCACAGCTGTTCAGATAGGGAGGAGATGAGAAAAAGAAAAAACTCCATGCACAATATTTTTGTACACATAATGAACATAAACGAAGAGAAAAATGCACATAAGCCAAGAGAAAAACATCAACTATGGTCATGGACTGTCTAGATTCAGTGCAAGATGAGAAGAATATTTTCTGCTGTGCTATTCGGGTAGTATAACACTGCATGATAAAGTTCTTTCTCCTGCTCTCACCATCATTCAGCAACAGTGTGTGGCTCCATTGCTTCAGTCACTGGGTTACTCATCTTGTGAGGTAAGTCGTCTTTCATGCAAGAAATTGATTTCATATTTTGTGCATGTTTTTTATATGGCTTTATATAGCCTTCAGTTTGTTTTTGTAAGACTAAATTGGCTTGCCTTTAAATTCACATGCTTATTCTTAAGATGGCAGTGAGAACAGAACAGCTACCTAACAAGACTTTGTCTCACAGCACACAGCTTGTGACACATATTACTTGTCTCAGTTGATATAAATCAAAATTCAGAGTAGCTTTCATCATAACTGTATTTCAATGTGCTTTTCCATGGTGAGATGCATCCCAAGTTGCGAATCAGGACAGTACTCACATATCTCCAGCCAACTGATATAGCTGAAATGAGCTGAACACCTTATGATACCTATTAATTTCACACCACAGAAAGTACCAGTTTTGAAATTATTATCTGTATTTTTTCCCCCAGAGTGCAAGAATAATCCTGGGTAAACCTGGCAGCTTGAATCCTGAGGAGAAAGGTTGATCTTTTCCTGATGTCTGGTGAGATGAAAGCCTGTAAGGACTTTCAGGCTCTGCTAGGAAAACAGGCCAGAACAGTCCAATAGGTACACTGAAACAGGTTGATTTATGGGTCTCAAAACATCTCGAGGCATTTCTGTTAAAGCAATTAGTTAAAAAGTTGGAGAAAATGTGAGATTTATAATTATGCTGGAGAAATGCTGACAAGCCAACAGCTCTCCATGTCTGATGGTAGAAACAGATACGTTAACCTGATGGCACAGCTTTGTAGTCCATATGTGAGAAATTGTAGGCAACGAAAGCTTGGTAAATTTTTTCTGAAAGGAAAGAAATGATTTGCTTAGGAGGGGCTGCTTGTGCCCCCCGCTTCACTGCTGTATTGCTGTTAAGAAATAAAACACTGTGAAGGTGTGCGTGTAGTTTGGTTCATCAAGCCTGGGCAACACGCACAGCTGGTGGGGAAACTGGTCATGAGAAGGACTAGCAAAGAAATCCGTTAGTAGCAGGAGCTAGCAGCAAGCTGAGACCGTGAGGGATTTCCTCGCTAATCAAAGTCACAGCTGATATACGACAAACACAGGTGAGTTACTCAACCTGGTCAGTGGGGCAGAACAGGCGGTACAACACACGATTGAATTGAGCAGACCCTAGTGGGACCTCTTAACCCGATAGCATGAACAGAGTACGTTGTATTTAATGTCATTAACACACTGTCATTTGTGCTCCTGAGAGCCTGAGATTCAGCAGCAGCTCACTACTAGAGCAGTTGCATACAGCTAAAGGAGAAGGGCTTATTTGGGACTATTCCATGTGTATTCTGAAAAGTATTTTGCTTTTCAGAGAATATGCATATTTCCCCAAATGTCATATCATTGCGCTTTCTCTTTTTCTCCTCCAATAAAATCTATTTATTTAAATCGTTTGTTTGTTTGTTTGTTTTTAGCTTAAGTTTTGTGAAGTACAAAATATTCTTTACTGGGTGGCCAGACAATGTAGTTGCTGTTCTTGGCTTTCTGGACAAGGACTAGGGCACTAGTTCTAGAAAAACTGAAAAGCTGTGTTCTGTCAGTATGTGCCTGGCAGAAAAATTACACTTTTAAGATATATTTACTTTTGCAAAAAAAAGAAAGGTATAGCAGTATGTGTGTTCATCTAATTTAGTGGGCAATAATTTGTTGAGTGTGTCACCTATCTTTTGAAATTAAAATGTCTGATAGTTTCTAGCCAATAGGTGAAAAAATCAGTTATTGCAAGTAAGTAACTCACAATGTGCACATGAAGGTTCAATTTTAGTATTTTGACAGCCAAGTTGTACTTCACTATGAAGTGGTAAAAAAAATGTCCTGCATTACAGGATTTTTCTTGCAAATCTCTTTGACAAGTGCTCATGTATCCCCTGGAGTGTTCATCTGATATTTTCAAAACTGCTGTTACAAAGTATAATCAACATTTCTAGGAAAAGAAGAATGAAAGAAAAGTTTTGCTATTTTCTTTTTTAAATAGAAAATTTTGTTGGCAGTAGTTGAACTCTGACATACATACATATTTTTTGTTCAGCTGATGGTTTATTAAATCTGTTTTCTACAATTTTAACAGAAGTTGCTGCTTTATTATTGAATAGAAATGATATTTCAAAATTATTTTCTTCAAAGAATAATTGTTATGTAAAGCACTTTGCCAAAACTATACAGGTACAGTGAAAGTAAGTGCAGCCTTGCTGGAATAAATAAGCATTGTCTGTGCTGATTAACTGCATAGGTAACCATTCTCTAGTCATTCCCATTTTAGAAATGTTTTTTTTTTTTTTTCCCTTTCTCCAATGAATCTTCACATATCCTTTGAATTGGTGGTCATCAGCAGTCAATTCACATTTCTCTACTGTTCTCCTGTCTGCATTATATAACACCCATTTAATGAGCTTACAATAATTTCACTGGAAGGTGCTAATTCGGGGGTTTTTTTTATTACTAAACTTTGTAAGAAATAAAGCTCATGCTTCAGTTTTGTGGTAGGCATGCATGTTCATTGTATGAATCTGCTGGTTGACTCATTAGTTTGACAGAGATAGATGTCTTAAAATAATTTCTTTTTTTTTTAATTTCAATCCTTAAATATTTGATCCTATTGAAATCTTCTGCAGTCATACGTAGTAACCAGGATTCATTATTTTAGTTCTCACAGAATACTTGTTTTAAAGCTACTATGAACTTCACTTTATTATCAAGGTTGGTCCTCCAGGAACTATGTTAACAGCTTTCAACTAACTAATATTTTGAACTATTCCTCACAACTGTTCCACGTTTCAAAAGTTATCACTGAGTACTTGAGAGCCACGTAGCATGGGAAATCATTTCAGGTGAATGAGTAAACCTTTTCCTTCTGTTCCAGTTCTTCATTGTACTTCTGTGGAAACCTGCTCCTGCACTTTAGGTGCAGGCTGGCTTCAGTGGGAGTTTGAGTTAAGCAGGATGCTGGCTTTGGGGTTTAAAAATTTTGATGATGTAAAGGTCAGAATAATTGATATAAATAACTTCAGTAGTCACCAATCATTTTCTAGACTTTTTGGGCTGGCAGACTAGTGTACTTAGATAAGGTTGTTAAGTATTTCCTTGAAAATCCTGTACAATATACTGCAGCAGGCACAGTTAGCAAGAACTGAACTATAGATAGTAACCTCTGTGGAAGAAATAGTTCCATTATCTTAAATAATGAAGTTCAGAGGCAGAAAGATAAAGGCATTTTCCCTTGTTATTTTTAATCCTCTAAGCTTCAGGACCAAAAATGGGAGATAGATGTCTCTATGGTATGAATGGAAAAAAAATAAAGCAAGCTCAATGACTATGTTTTTTTTAAATGCACATAAGTTTCTTGATATTAATCTGTCATTGCAACAAATTTTTCAGTTACAGTACTATATGTCTTCTATAACTGGAAGTCTTGACTGACTTGTTCATGAATGTGATGGGTTTGGGAAAAAAAATCCCTAAGTCGAAAAAAAGGTAAAGCCTTTTTTTTTGTTTAAGTCAAAAAGGGTGTGACAGAAACATGTAGAAAGTGATTTACAGCAACTGACAAGCGGTGCTGTTAGTTCTGCTTTTATTCTGTATGTCTTTTTGCATCTGGTATTAACCCTACGTCTATCAGTAGTTTTAATTTGTTGTCCCAACATAAAAGCAAGGATCCAAAGTAACATCATACCGCCAAAAAATGATGTGATTTATCATACCACAGAGATCTTTAGAGGCATGAGGGACTCTGGTGAAAGTTTGTCATTCTGCAACACTCTGAGAAAGAATCTTTTAAAAGTTAGCGAAATTGCAAAGGTGACTTCTGCAAAATCAGTGTTACACACTGAAAGCTCCAGAAACATCTATAGCTTGCTGAAACCTCTCAGTTGCATGAACAAATAGATACAAATCTCCAGTAACCAAATTCCAAGTGGAAACTGGCACTGGCAGATGAAAGCTATTTAAAATTAAGATGCACTTAAGCATGTTTGTATAAAGATACAGACAGTCATGTTAGCAAATTTGACCTTAAATACGTATCACTGAAAGAGTCCATCATTTAAAGGCACACTTTTGAAAAAAGCTTAAAAGTGAATCTTAAACAAGACTGTCTCCTCTGTATTAAAGAGACTTTGGAGTAGGAAGATGTTATTGTAGCTATGATTCCTATTCCATTATACTCAGCAGAAAAAATACTTAGCTCCCTCTCCCACACAAAATCTAAACCAATCCTTTTAAAAACAGACAGCAACAGACAGCAAATTTTGGTATGGGTGGCTTATTTTTAAAATATTTTTCATTTTAAATGAATTTAATGATATGAAAGGTTTAAGAAGCTCATCAGTGAGAAAAAATTTGCTTTACAACTAATGTAAAATAAATATACCTGGTGAGTACCTATGCTCTATAGGCATAGGTGACAAAGGTACAAGCCATGATGTGATCACTGAGGTTTAGAGTAATTTATAAGTCATGAATTCATCTACATAAGGTTCTTCCTATAGCACATGGGCAGAGGTAAGTGTCCATTCTGCCTATCAGAGACGAATCATAGTTTGAAGATACCTATCTCTTCCCTATTGCTTAAATGATCACTTATACCAGATTATACTGTTTAGACAGCAAAGTTAAGGTGAGATAAATTCTCCTGCAAACAGTTGGAGAGAATAGTCAACAGATATTGAACTCTTCTGTAGTGTAGCAGTAAAATTAAAGAAGTAAACCCAATGTTTTTTAAATAAAAGTGAACAAAATATGACAAAAAGCAGTGACACTGGTTTTGATTTTTTTTTTTTTTAATCTAGAGAAACTTTACTAAGACTGTGCTCACCCCAGCCACCTAACAGCTAGATGGGAGTATCATTACTCTTTGATCCTCTGCATCTAAAGGAAGAAGATAAGCTCTGCCAGAGTGTGATTCATCTCATGCTTTCCGAATGATTAAAAAACCAGACAGCTATTTTACAATAAGTTAGTTAATGGTGTAATGGTGCCAACTGTGAAGCGGATACATAATTCCTCCATAAACAAGTGTATTTTTTAATTCCTCCGTCTTTGCAACTCATTTCCCAGACCACTATTAATATCACTGGTATAGCTGATAAATAGTAAACTGCATTTGGCTGGAAAGCTCTCTGTAAATTGTCAAATGAAACTCATCACTCAAATTTCACTTAAACACAAGAAAGCGCTGAATTTTCTAAATGCAAAATTACAGTGCAGCAGTTCTTGAGGGTAACTAGTTATGAAAGGGACAATACATGCTGCAGATGTATTTGAAACACTGAAAGCTTTACGGTCGTCTTCTATAGCTTCTTGAAGACTGTTCTCAGCTCTAACAACTACATCAATACACATTCATTTTGAGGGAAACTAGTGATGTTTCTGTGCTGATTAGGGCCGAAAGTTGTTGCCATAGGGATGCTGTCCTCAAAAAGACATAGATGAAAGGACTTTTTTGATGTAGCTTTTCTTTTATAGGGATGTTTTCTCAGTGCCTAGGCAGTCTAGGCACTGTTCTCCATTTACTGTATCCCCTGCCTCAACTTACTTGAACAGCACTGGGATAGAGTACCGTCAGTTAAGTGGCTTTTAGATGGACACAAAGCATCATGGCTGTGCTGATTTTCATACAGGAGCTCCGTGGGTGAGGTGAGTTGCAGGAGCATGGTATGAGATAACAGTAAGTTGTGTTGTCTTGCTAGGAAATGAAGTGGGAGACATTATGGCATTTATCTTGCCTCCTGAGTTCTTGCACTGAAGAAAGGCTTTAACTTCAAGGTTCGTGTCACCACCATTTGGAAATGTCCTTTCTGTCTCTCACAGCTGGGGATTCTGTGTCCATAGGAGGTGTCAGGCTGTGGGCATTCAAGACCATCTCTGAAGCTTCCCTCCAAGGGCAGGGGTCTTGACTCAATAAAAAATTGAAGATTCATGGCAGTGGGAGGCCACAGCACATGCCAGTTTACTTTGGTCCCTGAGTCTAGAGGAAAAAAGAGAGGCTGAATCTTTGGGTGTAAGTTTTGACTCTTCTGCTTTGTATGGGCTGCTGTGCACAAATGCAGGCTCCTGGGGAGTGTTGTGAGGAGAGCTGAGAGCCCACTGGTGGGTCATGTTCTGGCCCAGGACCCTTCTTTTTTTTTTAACTGAGCCATGGAAAGAACATAGCAAAACAGGCAGAATTCCTGTGCTGAGTAACGGGAATAGTTTTACATGGTGTAGATCTGGTGGGATGATGTGCATATAAAAAAGGTTTGTTCCAAAGCTTGTAGCAGTATTTTCATATGGCTGTGACTAGGGCACCTTGTTCTAGAATAGAAAAGAAGATCCTGAAACAGATTATATCAGAAAGAAAAGAAGGTATAGCTGACCTCAAACCCAGAAGATGTCAACTGAGAATTCAATGCTTTCTTTTCTCTTGTGTTTCACCTGCTGCGAGATTCTCAAGGCAGAGCAATAGCTCATAGAATCAAATTATCTGCTCTTTTTTACCCCCAAAGTAAGGTTATTATGATGGAAGTCAGTAGAGAGCTGCACCTCTGCCCTGGACCAGGTGCCTTTCCAAGAGCAGTAATAGACAACAAGTTGCATCCAAAATGGAAGCAGTTCTCAAATCCAGGGAGCGCTAGTCATGTAGTGTTCTCAGTGAGGCCACAAGCATGTTCTCTGACTATGCCTTGATCAAAAACTTGTAATTTTGAATCTCTAATTTCAGAAGAGAAGTTTTAAACATAGGTGATTAGATATTTTTGTAATAGGGGTTATTTTTACCATAGTATTGAAATGTCCTAGCCAATGCATTTGGTTGCATTTAGAAAAAGCTTCTGTCTTTGAATGATAGAATTAGGAAGACAAACTAGAAAGCATTTACTAGTCAATATACAAGATAAAAGAATTGGCCAAGCCAACGTAGCAAAGAATCAAACTTCTGAGATAAGCTGTGGCAAAGAAGTGAATGAAACCGTGTACAGGTGCCCCATATCCTGACTAAGAAACAAGAGGAATGGAATCTTTCAGTTTTGTATGAGCATTCAAACTTGAAATGTTACCATCTTTTTCTTTTTTGTTCTTTTTAAAAGGAAAAGTTAAAAAAAAAAAATTTTTCAGGGCAAATGGATTGCCAACCTGTAATGATTTTGTTTTCAAAGCATTAAGGCCAAGCTATTTGCATTCATCTATGATAAAGTGGAAATACAATTTGTCAACAAGTCATAAAAAGAACAACAGATTAGTGTGTCATCAGATAGTACACAAGGCTATGCCCTACAGTAACAACTTATGCTGAGATAATACAAATAGAAAACAGTGTATGAAGAGAACTAAATTCTGTGGAATACTAGTAATATGGATTTTAATATTAGAAAGAAATAAGTTAGTAAAAGACACAGAAAACAGAACTTTGAGTGTACTCAGTGACATGATGTCAAAAACAGTACCTGTAAGAAGAAACTGAATAAAAGAGCTGAGATCTTTACTGAGTATTAATAAAAATGACAAGCATCCTAAAGACAGAACAAATGCATCCTGAGGAGAAAGAAACTATGATTAAATGAAAGTAAACAAGCTGGAACAAGGAGGAAATGTCTTTCTAGAAATTGTTTTAGTTTGGGAATATGTCCTGAAAAATGAGATGGTTACATAAGACTGTCAAAAGGCACCATTAAACATATTACCAATAGACTGTTCGACTACCATATAATCAAAGTGTGTTAAAGGATTCTTTTTGATAGCACTGACATTAAAAGATATCATTAGACTCAGCTATTACTGCCTTTAACAGAACCACAAGTAACATGAGGTGAAATGTGCTCACTAAGATCAACGTGTTGCTCATCATTGCTGAGGTTTGTTCTGTGATGTTGCTTTTCAACAGACTGTTTATTTCTTTTAATAGTCATAAAGAAATACCATGATGAGAAAGCTCTGATTTATCCTCCAAATAGTTGACAGATAACATGGAATTAAGTCAGTCTTTCATCTCTCAGCTGTTTTTTTCATCTTTTTGTTAATATGTCAGTGAATAAACTAATAAAAAAAAATTCCTAATTCAAATGTGGCTCAAATACAGCATAAAGTGCCTTAGCAAGATGTCATTTACTTCCACTAAGCATACAAAGCACTGTATCAAATTAATCTTATTGCTTACAATCTCTAGAAGAAAGTGAAAGTTAAAAAAAACCTCATTACAAGGTTGGGGTTATATTATTCTGTATTCTTTTGAGTTAATTGTGAAAAGTGAATCCATAGCAATTAACAATGAAACATCAAAGAATTACAATAATTTAATCCAAATTACTTTTGCAAATAGATTCAAAGCTGAAGATCTTGAAACCAAAATACAATCTTTTGAGTCAAATGGTGCAAATAACATAATAATGGGAGATCTTGGAAGATAAATTACTGTCAGGAACAGTGGTTGATAAGTAATTGATTTTTAGTTTTGTAATCATAGAATTAGTCTGATTGGAAGCAAAAAAATTCTTCTCTCTTTTTTTTACTAAAATGTAAAGGTTAACAGATTTCAGGTAGAATACAATAGTTTCTTTTATTCTTATTTTATTGTATTGGGGATGTATTTTAAAACATGACAAAACTATTTGTTTTGAACCACAGTATAGGTTCATTTTCTATATTGGCTATAATCTCCTTTGACTTAAATGGGAACTTAAGTTCCTAGCTCATATGTTGACATACATATTTAGACAATGAATTCTAGGTGAAATGTATCCTGTATTTTCATCATACACAGTTAAATTTAGTAGGATGAACTGCATCCCATTCCTACTTTAAGATGGGATGAATTGCTCTGTGGACATTCCCCTATTTACTTCTATGGCAAGATGTTAAGTGAGATCTCACAACAAGTGACTCAAGAGACTAGACATTCCTCTCTCGGGATAAGCATTACATTCATTCTCCTGCTCCAGGCTACATGTAATTACTATTGACACAATTTCATTTTGTACATGGGAGAAATTGAACACAACCTTTTGCAGAATGTTCCAAAAGGCAGGAATCAAAACACTTATCTGAACACTGGGCCCAAACGTCATGAAGCAAGGAAAGATCCTGAACCTCGATCTTGCATATACTGGATGAATACTTTGGTTACTGGGTAACTGTGCAAAAGACTGGAACCATCATATCAGTATCTTTAAATACATAATTTGGGGGGGGGGGGAAAAAGACTGTTGATGTTTTTCAGTGAATCCTACTTCCTTTCCCCCCAAATTTCTAGATGATCAAGCACAAATTTTTTGACTGAAGAAAATGTTATGAAAAAAACTGATATTAGTCAGAAATATTGCAATACTAAGTCAGAATAGACTACCTATTGTCTCATTTTTCCTCCATGTGATCAAAATTTTTGCAGATGGTAACCTGCCACTCAACTCTTTACTGTATTACTTTTGAAAAGTGATTCCACTGTGCATCAGCAAAATATTTAATAAACTCAGCTCACCAAAAAACATTATGATTCATTTTTTGCATGATTTTGATTCATTTGGTCCTATTGCACATGAACAGTTTGATTAGAAATGATGTGAAATGATGCCTGCTTGAAAAGTCATGAAAATTTACATAGGCAGAAATAATTAGCAAAGCTGGTGCTAAGATAAGCCTCTTGCTTTGAATACGTTTTCTGAAACCAATTTTTGCTTCATATACTAATGACAATTTGCAAGCAGTCACCCCTTTTATTACATTCGTATGCTTGCTCAAAGAAAAATACCATATCATGAATCAGTAACATCACTTCCTGCAGTAGCTCTGGGCTCCTTGGAGTTCTTTTGGCCAAGTACCAAACTAGTTCATCTCTGTTCTGCTTGTGACATTTTGTTTGATCACATCATAAAGTGGTAAGGCTGCGGAATGTATACATAGCACTATACACTAATAAAGTGTTTATCCTTTAATGTCTCCCAGATGCTTGCTTATAGCTTTTTCCAGTAGTAAAGATAATGTGTTGGCTTGATGTGATCTTGTGTTTATATTGTCTGGTGGGCCTATGTGATAAGTCACATTCTTTCTTCCTTTACTTTTGTAGAATCAGTAAAGCAAGTGTTGTCTTAAAGGTCTGTTCCTCTATGTGTAACACATGCTAGGTCCATTAAATTACTAGGATGAAATGGTAATAAAAACTGAGGTTAGAAGAACATCCTTGAGGGAAAAGCAGTCAATAATTTCTGTGTTACGTAAAATCATAAAATTCTGTGGGACTGATGATGTTTAACTCCAGGGAGTTTTGGAGTAATTAGAATGAACAGAAGCTTTCCCAAATTTAGGAGAACACTCAAGACTCAACAGGTTTATTCTGCCATTCAGAAAGAAAGTGCGTGGCGCTTGGGATCTGATTATTTATTGCTTATCATTTGATGCTGTTATTTATGGTAGTTAAGGCAGGTGCAAACAGCAAGTATTGTGACTACCTTTTTACTTACATTTTGCACAGTTGTAAATCACCAGCTGAATCAGCATCGAGTGCTGTGGGGCAGTAGATAAATGAAACCCTGGCTTTTTTACCCAGGTAAGAGTGCCTGTTGAGCTAAGGCTGAAAATCAATCAAGAAAAATCAATTGGAATATTCTAACAAGTTATTAAAATGAAAATGTAATGTTAGCAGTTTTTCATTGTTTACTCTGTCATGAGATACAAGGTAAAAGTTCTGAAAATGTTTAAATGCTTTTCAAGCCCAAGTACTCTTTCAATAGCAATACAGACATTTAGGCCCAGACTATTTACGTTTGTCAAAGCACTTCACAGTGTACGCGATTTATTCTGTGTCTGTTATAAAAGCATTTGCCAGCATAGTGATTGTCATCAAGAACGTGCTCTTTGGTTGACAGCAGAAGCTTCCATTATACAAGCAGTTGTACTGTCAAAACCGAGCTTTTGCTGAATTAACTAATTTTGCTTGAAAGGGCTGGAAGAGATCATGTTAGTGGAGGCACTGACTTGTCAAGATGATACAGAATACCATCAGGACTGAATTTTTCCTAGTCCAAGCATAGCTTTAGTTGTGCACATCCTGTTTTTACAAAAGGGCAGAACTGCAAAGGCTCACCGTGCAAGATCCAGTACAGGGCTGTGGGTCTTCAAGTTTACCTCTGGAATGCCTAGGTGTTATGGACATGGTCCTACAGAGTTCCACATCCCATGACAACATGGTTCCCTGTGCACACCCTCTGAGGCACTTTGGAAAGAAATCCACACAGCTGGCACCTTGAACAGGTTGTAGCCTGAAGTCAGCTTGCTAATGGGAAAGCTGTCCTGAGAGAGCCACTAAACACCAAGCGCAGGGACAAGCCCCAAATGCCACCTGATGCATATCTCAATAACAACGCAGGAAGGTAATTTTGTCCACTGACAAGCCACAGGTAGATGATGATGACACAAAGCTCATAATTTTCTTTAAGAAACCCACCTTTTTGGTGCCAGGAACAGTTGCATTTTGCCGCTCTAACAAATATCTGTGGTGAGGACACACATCAAGGGAACGGGAGATAGATTCATTTCTCTGTAGTACCTGAGGGGATCAAATCATCCGCTTCTACTTTTCAAGTGGGAGGCTACAGATGCTTTCGACCCATCTCACTGAAGCTGTGCAAAAGATAATGACCCTATGATGAAGAGCATAGCAATCATCTAATGGTCAGGATTGTCAGCTACAAAGGAGAGAGGAAGATCATGAGCTCTATTTTAATGTGAAATACCTGCATGGAACAGTTATTGGATAAAATATTTAACTGTTGAAACAATTAATAAGACATTAAAGAGGAGAAATAGTTATTAATGCCAGCCCCACATGATGACATAGAAATTAGGTCTTGCTCTTTTGTGTTCCAACAGATGGACATATTTGATTAAAATTTGTAGCTACATAGATAGAATATAGTTAGAGCTGTGTAAAACTATTAACTTATTATTGCTGAGGAAATAAACATCATTATCCAGAACCACCAAAATACACCTTACGTGGATTCTGAGTTTTAATAAAGCTATAGTCAGTGGGAAAAGATCATTGAAAGGAACTGTTTTAATTACTTCATTGACGTTAATAATAGGACCAGTGTTTTCAACATTTCCATCAATAATTTGAAAGGAAATATAGAAGTTCCACTGATAAACTTTGCAGAATCAACTGCCAGAGTAGAAAACAGTGCTTAAAACACAGAAATTTAACAGTTTTGCATTTTTATCTGTGGCCTTTCCAACAATGCGTACCTCGTTGCATTCTTCTGTGGCCTTTACAACAATGCGTACCTGGGTACAGCCACATACAAATGTAGCCCTTTCAAAATGACAAATGCAGAGTTTAGCTAAAATCTGTGGACTGCTCTTTGGAAAGGTTTCTAATATAACCTTTTAAAAGGTCTTCTAGTAATCATAATAAATAAAAAACTGAGTTTGAGCTCCCATTATGAAGCTGTGGAGAGAAAAGCCAATAATCCTGGGATGCTATGAATTAGGGATTTTTACTTCTGTCTGAGGCAGATAAATAAAAGAGGGCCAGTGATGGTGCCTGTGCCCTAGGGTCACGGTGGACTGATTGGTTCACATCCGTGATGCTTAGGACCTTCTCTACAGCAGGTTTGTCCTGAAGAGAGCTGGCTGGAGCAGTAGAAAGCAGAGACAGGGACGGAATTAGCCGTCAGGGTGAATGACTGGTGTTCAAGCTCATTCCTTGGCCCTCTTTTCTATAATGCAGTGTATAGGTGCATCTGCTGAGACCTTAATTAGAAGAATGAGATCATTTTAGTGCACATATTTTCAAAAAGGTGCAGGATAATTCTAGAGAGTTCAGAAAAGGTGTCAAGTAGTTGGAGAGCCAGAAATAATACAAATCAGTGGAACACTTGAGAAAATTATCTTATTTGGCTTTTTAAAAAGGAGGGTGAGAAAATGATGTGATTATAATGCATAAATACCCAGAGAGGGAAAGTAGACTGGTATAAAAGGCTTTACAAACAAGTGAAAAAAGACACAGCAAGAACCAGTTATTGGAGGTGAAGCCAAACAAACTCAGATTTTAAGTAAGATACGAATTAGTATTAGTAAGCTGGTGAAACAGGGAGTAGGTTGATATTCTACCTAGGGAAGTACTGGATTTTTCACCTTTTTGTAGCTTCAGATCAAGACTTTTCAAGAAGATGTGCTATAGTCACATGCAAGCTTTTTGTTCAGTTATGGAAAGGACCAGCCAAAATTTAATCACGAGTCATATGCAGACAGTCAGTTTAAATGACTTAACAGATCCCTTTTGGCCTTTATTTCTATGGGTCTATATGCCAAAACATTAATATTAATTGGAAATTATCAGGTAGAGTGAATAAGTTCTGTAAGATTTACTTTGCATTGGCCTAGACAACAATTAAATACAGGTGAAACAGATTTATACACATGAAGGTCTAAAAATAATTTTGTAAAGTAAAGAATACATTATTTGCATTATGACTGTGTTCTCCTTAAAACACTAGGTGTGGACTTATTTTAAAAGATATTTAACGTTTTTGGAAAGCACTGCCTTGACAGCAATGAAAAAGAGGAGTTTTCCTACGCTGAGGGTACAGCCACAGCTATGATTGGCTGGGTTTTATTTAGCATATATTCTATGCCTGATCTGGAGATGAGAGACAGCTGAATTAAGTGCTTAATTTTTGGCTTGTATAGTGAGTCTAATAGAAGAGGCATGCTTTGCAATGTTGATTTATGGGACATGAACGTTCCTTTGCATGGAACTGGATTGGTAGCCCCGATTCACTGCAGTTAGCATATTGGTTTAAAAAAATAACACACATGCGCTCTTTTTTGGTCATTATTTCTCAAGACTGTGTTTGAACCAATGAGCTAGTGTTCAAAAATCTGTATTCTTAAGATCTGTCAAGTGATCACTAGCAATCAGACAGTCTACTTCTTTTATTAAAATCAATAGCAACATTCTTTGCCTGGGCAGGAATGGGATTGCAACAGGTGCATATATGGTGTCAGATTGATTTGTTACTTCTTTTACTTCAGGAACATAGCTCTGCCAATAATCTGCACAGTGCACAAGTAAATTCAGTCATGGATTCCAAGTAGCGAACTGAGCAGTAGAAATCTGGGTATGGAAGAGAGAGTAGTTTGTTGTGGGGGTTGCATTATACAAAGAGCATTGATATGAGCCAGTACCCAAGCTTGCCCTAGCAAGCAGGGTTCAATCCGTGCCATCAATAACAAGGTCAGTATAGATGGACTTCAGGCAGTTAAAAATTCAGTCAATAGGGAATGTATTAACTGTATTTAGGGAATGGAGCTGTAATTAAATCTATGATGAAACAGAGTGTGGGACAAAACAATCACATCAATTTAACTTATAAAAATAAAAAAAGGCCATGAACTTCATATATTTTAAGGTCAGAAGTCACTGTTTGATGTCCTGGTTAACATAGGTCATAGGACTTTCATGAATTAATTAGCATTGGCTTCTATGAGACCAAGACCTTTATTGTTTGGCTTATCCCTGTTACATATAACTACTGAAATCACCAGATCAGAAAGGAATTTAAGATATTTTTCAGTTCATTCACTTTGAACTTTTCAATGTTATTTGCAGTCCACTGCATCAATGTCATATGCTGCTATAAAGGGAGCTCATGTGCCCTTTCTCATCTAGGTTCTGCAAGAGCATAATTCCTATTAGCTCCAGGTAACTATGTAACTACGTGAAAATAAAAATGATAGCAAGCTGATATTTCCACAGAGAAAAGGAGGGAGAGGAAAAGGAATGAGATAGAAGGGGAACGGCATGAACGTATTTGCTCTTGTTTCTGGATCAGTTTGCAGACTAATGGGCTAAATAAGTAAGAAAGAAAACACGCTCATCTGTTTTAAAAGGTCATTAAAATGGATATCTCACTACTTCTTTTTAAAAATTATTCTTCCTTCACATTTTTAAAGGAAACTAAGGTCTTTGGTATCCAAAAGTAAGGAGAGTCTTGTATCTGAAAGTGGTCAAAAGCGGATACCTATGTGACAATATATGAATACGGAGATTATGTGGGAGTTTTTCTTCCCAGGTGTATTCCCTTTGCTTCCACAGATCCGCAAATATAGAGTAATATGTACCTGGTCAAGTTACCTTTGCATTTAATAGCTACTATTGGATTTGTATTTCTTCTATGATTTTTTAAAATTTTTTTTGTGAATAAATGTAAAATTTGGAATCCACAACAACCTGTGGCAAATAATTCCACATATTAATTATATACTGTGTGAAAACATTCTTCCTTTATGTGTTTTGAATCAGCTACTTGATCATTAAACTTGATGGTCTAGTTTATTTGGTTATTTCTTATACTGAAGCCTTTTTTTTTTATTGGATCTGGCTGGGATAGAGTTAATTTTCTTCATAGCAGCACATACGATGCTGTGTTTTGGATTTGTGATCAACACAGTGTTGATAACACACCGACGCTTTAGCTATTCCTAAGCAGTGCTTACACAGCTTCAAGGTCCTTCTGTTTCTGAAGCTGCCCTGCCAATGATCAGTCTGGGGGTGGGAAAGAAGTTGGGAGGAGACACAACCTGGACAGCTGACCCCAACTGACCAAAGGGATATTCCATGCCATATGATGTCATACTCAGCAATAAAAGCCTGGGGAAAGAAGGAGTAAAGGGGGACGTTCATGGTTATCATGTTTGTCTTCTCAAGTAACCGTTAAGTGTGCAGAGGTTCTGCTTTCCTGGAGATGGCCTGCCTATGGATAAATTCCTTATTTTGCTTTGCTTGTGCATGCAGCTGTGCTTCACTTATTAAACTGTCTTTATCTTGACCCACAAGTTTTCAGCTTTTGCTCTTCTGATTTTCTCCCTCATCCTGCTGGGGATGGTGAGCAAGTCACCAGGTGGGTGTTTAGCTGGTGGCTGGAGCAACCCACCACAATTATCTTTGACGAAGATTGCTACCTTCCTTCATGAATCTTCTAGGGCTACTATATTCCTTTTCAAGATACGAGAACTAGAACTGCACGTGGTTTGCAAGATGCAGGTGCACTTGGATGCATTTGCAATTGCAGGTGCAATTGGATGGTGGAATAATTTTGTCCTCAGTTGTGTTATCTATACCTTTCCTAATAATTTCTAGCATTTTGCTTTCCTGTCTGACAGCTACTAATAATTTTCTTAGATTATCCATTATAGCTCAAAGATATATTTTTTTTCTTCAGTGGTAATTAACAAGTACAGAACTCATCACTCTACATGCGATTTAGGATTGTTTTTCCCCCATGGGCATAATTTTGCATTTATCAAGACAGAATTTAATCTGTTATTTACAGTAACCTTTTAAACTCCCTGTAAAGTGTCAGTGGACCAAATAGTAACTATAGGGTACTCTTGAGAAATACTATTCCATACCAATAAACGTGATAAATACTACAGAGAAAAAGTGCTCCAGGAGATTGAACTAGATTTTCCAGAAAGCTATGACAAGGATTTTTTTGTGCATAATTATTCTCAGGGAAAACCTTATATAAGTCACAGCGATTTGTACTGACAAACAAAGGTGATGTTCCACTTTGTCTTCAAAACATGTGACTCAAGATATGAAAAAAGCAGCTCTGTATTAGCCAATCCTCTTTCTACTTTAATCATCTAAAAATGAGTAGACAGCCCTGTGACATTAATGAGCAATGTTACATGTCTTTGGCTTGAGACGTATGGTCACTTTGAGCTATATTTTCCTGACACTAATGCCTGAGTTCAAAGACATAACTAAATACAGATTAGAATGGAAATATACAAGGGATCCTATGTCTGAATCGCTTCTCCAGGTAAAATAGAAAGGAGCTGAATTTCTCCTTGAAAACATCGGGAAATCCATTATTAATCTAACATATCCGACGTGAGAAATATGCTGTTAATAATGCATGTGAATATACTTATGTAAAAATATTTCAAATTTAAATGGAAATATATTTAAAAGGAAGTTGTCTTAACCACTTGGGATTGCTTTGCTGTTCTTGCAAAAGCAGTTATTTATTCTTTTTCCAGAATGGAGCAAATAATCAAGTCACAGTTAAAGACTGGATCAATCAAGAACAAAACTCAAGGCTGTAACTTAGTAAATATGATGGTACTTGCTGAGAAGACCACGTATTTGTAAGACAGTGACCTAGGAATCTTTCAGATCTAATTTCCTGCTTTTGTTCAGAAAATCAAAAGGTCAAACAAAGTGTATCAGAAGAGGAGAAAATATGCATGGAGTAAGTCTTTATTTGAGATCCTAGAGTAACAAGTGTAGTTATTTTTCTCTCTTATTTTCATATGTTAATTTTTTTACTAGTCTATAGCCACTGACGCTGTTTCAGGTCCCAGAAATATTGCTGTTTTGTTAAACGGCACGCAACTCAACAGCTGAAGGGGAGGTGCAAGGTGTGGGTTGAAAAATAACACTTATTCACAGATCTTCACATTCTCTTCCCAAACATATATCCCTAGCCCACAAATTTTTTTCCTGCTTCTCACAATGCATTGTGTCTTTTAAAACAGTATGTTGGACATGCCTCATTCTGTGACAAGAATCAAAGACATAAAAGGCAAAGACATATTGAGGACATAAGGTGCACGGCAAAGTAGAATTTGATCATGTGTATACTGGGAATCCAGATATTTTGTTGCACCTTTCGAGTAAAAAACATTAAATGTGCATTTAGTGCCATGACTCTCCACCATACATGATGAATCATGGCAGTTTTTCTGTCATGCTTCCTCCATTTTGCTTCCCTACAAAAACTCTGGCTGCAACCCAGACACTGCTAAATACGCCTGTTCCTTCCTGCAGTACTCAGCATAAGGTGCACATCAAAGATGGAGAAGAAAAAGTAACAGGCATGTTGTATAGGCTGGCAATACTCAGCTGGTGGCAGCCTGTTGGGATAATTTTCAACTTGTTGCCAGAATTGTCTCCAGGCTTCACTGTGATCCACATTTGGGGCTTGCCCCAGGAACAGAGTCAGGATGCTGTGAAGTTTATCTTCGATGCCTATTACCAACTATGCCCACTGCAAGGCAGGCACAGCAGAAAGTAGGGTCCAACAGCTTTCCTGCTTCTAGGCAAGTACCTGATCACCTTTCCAGATGATATCTTTCTGGCCTCTCCATGATGAAACTGTGCCTGCCTGACACCTGCATTTCACTCTGCACTGTAGCTTTCAAGGAGACTTTTTTCTCTATGATTGTCTAAAATAAAGTAGTTGTGAGACTTGGAAGCAATGTTGCTTTCTGTTTGCACGTTATTTTTCCCCTAGGACTAGCACATGCAGTTATATGAGGCTCAGAGCTGACAACAGACAAAGGGACAGCTCTCACAAAGGCCACTTTGGAGTAAGCTTCTGTAAAGCTCCTCAGCAACTCCAGGGTGCTGAGTTGCCTGCGTAAGATTTGTTGACTGGGATTTTACTGTGCTTACTTTCTAGCTTTTACCTTATCTGGGAGAGTATTGCCCTTCCCTAGTTAGATTTATGCTGCAATACTTTAAAATGAAGGTTTTTAGCTTCAAATTGCTTGGCTACTGAACTTAAGGACTGTGGTTGAAAGCTCTCATCAAGGGCACAAAGCATGTCTAACCATGTCTTATTCAACATTTCACAGTACTACTCCACTTGGTCTATGCTTAAGCACTGGTAGGGAAATCAAGACTTGATCCCACTTTATCTCCTAGGTTAAATCCTCAGAGAGCTGCAGATTAGCTATTTTCCACTATGAATCAGCGTATGTATGTACATAGATTTAGGTGTCTGAACATGAAAATGAACTCTATCTCAATATGGTTAGAGCAAAATTTTTGTGGTGGATCTGAAGAGAACAGTGATATTTCATTGCCTATAGTGATTTAATCCTAGTAGGTGAATGAATGGCTGTGCCTTCTACATTTTTGCTCACGCTCAGGTTTGGAACTGAGGACATAGGCATGTGTGTTTATCTGTTGTTGGCTTGGTAAATAATGACTCACTCGTGCTGGACAGAAAGGTGTTTAGAGGATGATTATAATTAATTTAACATTTGGATGCTGGGGAGGTGCAAGGGCTATCCAATATTTTTGCACGCTTTTGTGACATACATATCACTCTAGGAACTATTTTTGCTTGACAAAGGAATTTATATGCTTTTCTGTGACTCTCATTTGTATCTTCAGCTATGACACTGTCACAGTTTAGGCAAAAATGCTGTGTGAGAGTTAAAAAAGTTGAATAGTGTAGATATAGGCTGGGGATTTTGATGGGGCAGAAGGGGAATGGAATTAGTTCCCAGCTGGAGACCTTCAAGAGTTTTTACAATAAATACATGTGAATGAGAAAGTAAAAAACTTGAGCTGGAAGCACATTTATTATTCCACTATACTGCTGGTTCAGGAGTTGCAATGGCTCATGCTAACTCCTCATATAAGAACTACATGGCTCATAAGTACACAACTTTTTTGAATTTATAACTCAGTCAAGATCTATTGATCTTTACAGTGTCAGGGCTGGGTGACCTTAGAAATATATAAAAACTTATAGCTTATGAGTTCTGAGTACCTTCTGAAATGAGTATTTGGCTTCTAAAATTTCTAAGCTTGTGTTTGTATTTTTGGACATATTCTACTGCATATAGAACCTGGGACCTGATTGGGACCTGGACAAGCTCAAGAAGTGGGCCTGTGTGAACCTCATGAGGTTCAACAAGGCCAAGTACAGGGTCCTGCACCTGGGTTGGGGCAAGCCCCGGTATCAATCCAGGCTGGGGGATGAAGGGATTGAGAGCAGCCCTGCCGAGAAGGACTTGGGGGTACTGGTGGATGACAAGCTGGACATGAGCCAGCAATGTGCGCT
>NW_008795018.1:5479810-5499702 GCF_000699145.1 Aptenodytes forsteri
TGAGAGCAGCTCTGTGGAGAAGGACTTGGGGGTACTGGTGGATGACAAGCTGGACATGAGCCAGCAATGTGCGCTCCAGTACTGAAAGGGGGCTTATAAGAAAGATGGGGACAAACTTTTTAGTAAGGCCTGTTGCAATAGGACAAGGGGTAATGGTTTTAAACTAAAGGGGGATAGATTTAGACTAGATATAAGGAAGAAATTTTTTATGCTGAGAGTGGTGAAACACTGGCACAGGTTTCCCAGAGAGGTGGTGGATGCCCCATCCCTGGAAACCTTCAAGGTCAGGTTGGACGGGGCTCTGAGCAACCAGGTCTAGTTGAAGATGTCCCTGCCCATGGCAGGGGTGTTGGACTAGATGACCTTTAGAGGTCCCTTCCAACCTAAACCAGTCTATGGTTCTATAGCTGGGTATTGTACGTGCAGGACTTTCCATGTCTCTAAGTGGTGCTTCTTAAATTCAAGTATATCCTGACGTGAAGTGTAAATGCTTAACCATTTGCTTCCAAAGCTCACAATCTAGGTCATGCTACTCAGTACATAGTAAAGAGTCACCAATTTCCATGATTTACCTGTGGATAAAACCATGCCTTCATCTGTGCCACAGAGGTCAACTGGTTCAAGCTCATACTTTCTGGTCCATTTTTCTACAACCAGACTGGAAAGGTAGCGTTACTGTGCTATGTAGATGTCACTTCCAATTCAAGAATTTGCAAGAAGTTGCACCAGAATCTTGAATCTTGTGAGCAGAGCAAATGAGAGATGTCTTGGACAGGCCTGTGAATTTTGGTAGTGTGCAAGGTGAGGTGATATACTTTGATTTTTTTTTTCCTCTGACAGTTTTTTTTTTTTTCCCTGCTTAAGACTTAGTTCTGGAGACACCTAAAGTCGTTGGTTTTCTTGACTTATATTTATACAAATATGTAAGTTCTTGGCAGTGATGGCAGTGTACAATGAGCTAATGATCTCATTTATTATTTTTCATGTTTCATTTCTAACTACAGTGCGAAAAGGAAAAGAAAATAAAGCTTAAATATTCCCTTAAACATGCTTAAAACCCCACTGTTTTTATTAATGGCATGAAAATTGTACTTTAGAAATACTTCTTCTTCCCTACTTATGAACTCTACTCATGGCAGTGTAGTTTTCAATTTAAAACACTATGAAATGACTGCTTAGAAATACCTAATTCTGTGCTGAGTTTGGATGATTACTTGTTTTCTGTTTTCTCTCAGACATTTGCTAACTGTTGAGAGACCAATTTATCTAAACATTGTGTAGAAGACCTAAAATTGTACAGTTTATTTTTATTATAGAATGTACTTTACATTTTTAGAAAATGTAAATCATCTATTTTTTTTCATGCATTACTCAATTTTTGAATAGAGGTAATTAAGCTGGTGTAATAAAATCACTTTTGGTTGTTTTACATTAAAATGTCTTTTTATGTATGACGAGTCAGCTCGCACAATTGAAATGAAGTCTAGGAGTCCAATTATTCAGATCAGTATAATTTCACTCTCTTTAATAGAAATTTTCTTGACTTACCATGATGGCCTGGTTCTAGCTTTCATTGATAAAAATTGGGACAAAGTAATGGTATTAATCTGACATGAAGAAAAAGGTATAAACCTTAAAGTTCCCTGAATAGAGAATATTGTTGATGCATATAATATTAAAGCATAACCAGATGTAGCACACTGAATAAAGAACCCATCTGAGAATGCAAGCTATCCCAAAATAAATAATTGCTGAAGCAATTTCAGAATCACTGATACTAGTATCTGAGAAGTCATGGAGAAAGAAAGGAAATGGGGTAAATGTAGTGCCAGTGCTCAAAAAAAGAGGAAGCTAAGAATGACAAGCATATCAGTTAAACTTACGCTGTTGAAAATTCCGTAACAAATCATCAATTATTTCAAGACATATGGAAGATAACTAGAAGGTTAAGTAACACTCAGGAGAAATCTGTCAAAAATTAATATTTCCAAATCAAACTAGTATTATTTCACAGTAACATAATGGGCTTTGTGAATAGGGGAAAGGGAATGGACAGCTTCTGTTCTGAATTTAATGAAGCTTTGGGCACTGTCTATCATGACATTCTCATAAGGAAGCATGTTCTTGTCATACATACTGGATGCATGCAAAATAGATTAGAAAAATTTAATAGGATTGTAATTTGGAATCATAGAATCATAGAATCAGTAGGGTTGGAAAAGACCTCTAAGATCATTGAGTCCAACCGTCAACCCAACACCACCATGTCCACTAAACCATGTCCCTAAGCGCCTCATCTACACATCTTTTAAATACCTCCAGGGATGGGGACTCAACCACTTCCCTGGGCAGCCTCTTCCAATGTTTAACCAGTCTTTCAGTAAAGACATTTTTCCTCATGTCCAATCTAAACCTCCCCTGGTGCAACTTGAGGCCATAGATCCAGAATGGATCTAAATAAAATGGAAAGGTATATTGAGGCTGTTTTGAAAGGAATTTTCCCCAGACTTATTTCTGTTCAAAATTTTCCTTATGGTCTGGATGGTGGAACATGGAGACTGCTTATTACAGTTACGGAGATAGAAGCCTGGGTAGTATCTATGGTGCACTGGAGAACAAGATTAGAATTCAGATCATTTCAGTGCTGGAGAAGAGGCTTTAAAAATAGAGTGCAGTTCTGCAGAGATGAGTGTAAGTGAAAATGAACAAGTAATCAACCAGAGAAAGAATGTCAAAACACTGGAGAAATTGCCTGGAGAACTGTGACATCTCCTCCATTCAGTGCCTTTAAGAACAAGCAGGAAAACTATCTACCAGGAGCACTCTTTCTAGAAGCAGAGACATGGTCAACAAACTTGTGCGTGGTACGAAACTGGAAGGAGCAGTTTATAAACTTGTGGGCAGGGCTGCTATTCAGAGGGATCTCTACAGGCTAGAGGAATGAGCCAATTGGAACTTTACGAAGGTCAACCAAGGCTAGTGAAGTCCTGCACCTGAGCAGCTGGAGAATAAATTTATTTTGTAGAAAAGGACCTGAGGGTCCCAGCAGACAGGAAGTTTATGATAAGTCAGCAGTGTGCCCTTGCAGCAAAGAAGGCCAACCTCATATTGGGCAGCAAGAGTGTAGGCAGCAGGTCAAGGCAAGTGATTATTTCCATCTATTCAACACTCGTGAAACTACATTTCAGTACGGTGTCTGATTTTGGGCTTCCCAGTGCAAGAAAGACATTGACATACTGAGGTCACTAAGCTGGTCGGGGGACTGCAGCACTTGGAGTACAAGGAGGGACTGTGAGAGCTGAGTCTGTTCAGCCTTGAGAAGAACAGGCCAAGGGGAGGCCATATTGTTGGCTATAACTTCCTAATAGGGGGGGACAGAGAATATGGGGTCAGACTTCTCAGAGATGCACAGCAGAAGGACAAGGGGCAACAGACACAAGCTGGAACACAGAAAAATCTTGTTAGATAGAAGGAAAATTTCTTATTGTGAGGGTGGTCAAACACTGGAGCAGGTTGCACGGAGGGGTTGTGGAGTCTCCATCTATGGAGATACTCAAAACCTCACTGAACATGGCCCTGAGCCACCTGCTTAAGTTGCCCTGCTTTGAGCAGGAGCAGGATGGCCTCTAGAGATCCTTTCCAATATAACGTATATTATGCTTATGTGATTCTATAGGGGAGAAATATAAAATTGCACAGGAAGTGTTATATTCTAAAACATGCTTCAAACTGAGAAAAACAAATGCTTTATTTGACTAAATACTATGTTTGTTCCTTGGTTATATAAATGATTTAAGAACCTGTCCACAGTAGAGAAATCAGTAGGTGATGTCTTAGCCAAATGTTAACTTAATGAATCGATTACCAGTTGTGTGTGGCCACACAGTTCATGCTGCAGGGTCACCTACCACATGAAAGGTCATCTGAAGCATCTGAAAGGTCAGACATACATGCAAGATACAGGACAACTAATCAGCAGTTACAGGCTGGTGCATGTCAACAACTTGTGTGTGTGTGTATTCAGCTTGTAGTGGATACACTGAAGAATGAATGAACTAAAAGTACCCACTATTTGCTGGGGCTAAGTGTTTACGCTGACAGCAGCAGTAGTTAGCTTCTGGCTGGCTGGCATGGCAAATTATCATCTTCACATTCCTCCATAGTCTCTTATTTTTTCTCCTTTTCTTCCTGTTTTTGTATTGTTGTTTCTACCGTTCTCTTTCCTCTATCCTTCCCCCCCCCCTTTTGTGAGCTTCTGTTTTCCTCCAGTTCTCTATTAAATCTCACAATTCTTTCAGGACTTCTCCCTAATTTTCCATTCTCCCCATTAATTCCTCAGATCATTTTTTGTCTGAATTATCATCCTGTGCCTAGTTTTTTTCTTGCTTCATCTGATGGTGAGTTCTTTGGAGTAGTTATTGGACTGATTATGTTGAATATTACTGGATTTATGAAAGAAGTAAATCTGGTCCAAAGTATTTAAGTATGTGTTTGTAAAGCACCATGTAAATGCTTAACAATAGCTGTGATTAACACTAATGATATTACTGTTGTCATGGTTAATAATAAATGTGATCAATACCAATATAAATATAATTTGTCACTAGTGCTGTAGTTGTTCAATGAAAGTGGTTTTGATAATAATAAACAGTCAACAAATAATATTCTTCTTGATTATAGAGGAGGCACTCTAGTAATTTGCCTCTCTTGTAATTTACCTGCTGTAGGTAAAATATGAAATAGATCAGTAATTATTAATGTACTTTGAGCTAGTCATTTAATAAGAGGAATAATTACTGCTTGCTTCCATTCTTCAATCATTTTGCATTGCAGCGTGGAACTGTACATACCGGAATAGCAAAGAGGGACCCACTGAGTCCTTGAGGCTTTATTTTCAAGTATCTCAATGGCTTAGTTATGTAAGACATATTTTTAAAAATTATGTAGTTTTTCTTAAAGAGATCTAGAGCCACAAGACTGAATGCCCTGATTATGATCTAAAAGGTGGTAAATGTCTACGTTCGTTTCATAATGTCAAAAGTAGTTGGAGCTGGGAAAGCATTAGAAAGAAGTATTACACATTTTTCATGCTGTTACTTTTTCCACGGTATCAGTTTTGTGGCTACCATGTGCAGGCTCCTGTGCTAGATGGACTTTTGAGCTACCTAGTGAAGCCATTCGTATGAGCATGGGGAGCATGAGGTCACTTCGGACAGATGCCCCAGAAATCAACCAACAGCTGTACCTGGGTGGAACATAATGAGAGGGGTATGGAAAATACCCTAACTCAGAATAGCTTATGGGCTTATGTGTTGGGCTTTCCTTCTGGTGGAACGGAGCTATGGATATGAACCTTCTCAAAGAGAAGGGGGTTAAACCTTTACCTCCTTCAAATGGTGTGTGCACTCTTGGCACTGTTTTAAAATGAAGTGGTGACCACCATGTCCTTAGCGTGGTGCTAACTGCAAATCTCTGCAGAGGGTACCTGATCAGCATGACCAGGCTGGAGGAAAAATGCAGTTTTTGAATCCTCCTAAAGTACAGGCCTGAGATAACTGTTCAGCAGCTCAGCTGTATCTAGACATTTATAAGAAATAGGACTTCGTGCACCTGGGAAGCATTAATATTAACCAGCCAAGATCTTGCCAGGAATAGAACCTTTGTCTCATGAGTTTCTTTTCACTGCTAGTCTCAAGAGTTTTGGTTCAGCCACTGATGTTATTAATCATAATGAGTTACTTAATTAAATAAAAACAACCTAAATGTATTTTTTAATATATTAAATGAAAATTATGTTCAAATCCTACTTTATAAAATATTTGATAACAATTAAAATAAAACCCCCTAATTAATAAAGTCAGTGAAATTTAATATTTTGTGAAATGGTCCTAGTTGCTTAAGTTATTGTTTCATGATGTTTGGTTTGTTATGAAGTCCTAGCTTCTGGAGTTATAATGCTCTCGGTTTATACTCTATGACAGTAAATTTGTGGAATTTTTGATATTCCTTATAGTTGCAGAGAAACATCCAAAATATAATCACAGTGGAATCTTAAGGATAGTTATAAAGAAAGCAATTTTTTTTTTACTCCTTAAGTCTTGTGTCTTTTTTCCTAGGGGACCTGAGGTCTGAGTTTTCCAGTGGTTATTTTTGAACGATGGAGGTTGATAACATTAATTCTAACACAGATCTGGATTCTGAAATAGCATTACAGGTAAAAGAACATAATTTTAAAAAGCAGAAAAATTAAATATTACAGTATAAACTTGTTTTAATTAGAGTTAACAAGTACATCATGTTCTACAAATAAATATAAAAAGTTAAAATTTAGTTTGAAATTCTTAGTGGAGGAACGGAATAATCCTGTGGAAGACGACTTAAAAATTTTAAAGCACAGCTCCACTCCAAGGACAAGATAAAACCAAACATCTGGAAAGTCCTTGAATTGTGGATTAGCAGAACAAAGAGGGTTTTTCTTTTTCTCTGAGCTTGACTTCCTTTGTGTTCTTAAAAAAAAAATGCCTTTTGCAAGACTTTGGAACTTTTATGCATGGGCAAGAAAAAGGGAGGCTTATATACCTGGAGACTTGGGAACGATGGACAGTAACTGGTAGCTACAATTAAACATTAATTAGATATTCACTCTGCTTTATTTTGAATGTTTGAGCCAACTCAGAAATCTCAATTTGCTATGGTAATTAGGTAGACTTTCTGCATAAATAAGGCTATATTAAGTCAGTTTATGTGGATAATAATTTGTTCATAGACTTGATTTTTCTAGTTCATGATCACTCCCATTTTAATTAATTACTTATTTTTATATGAGAGATAGTAAAGTCATAAAACTGCACCCCTGCAGCATGTACCTGGGGGGCTTCTGTTGAAGTGATTTTGAATAACAGAGGTAAGTTAATGCTGGGCAGACTGAATTTACATACTAAGTGGTGTTTTTATGTACATGTGCAAAAACCCCTCCATTTTTATTGTAATATGACTCACAAATGTTCCCAAAGGGAAGAAATCTGTTATTCATTGTATGTACAAACATATGCACAAAACTTCCCCTGTCTCTTGGATTAGAAGCAATAATTATCTCTGCTTAATATATCTGTCACAGTGTTAGTAACCATCTGATAGGGAAAGCTTGTGCTTTTTTGCATTCATTCAGGCTTTCAGTATTTTTTTTCAATACTTAAGAACATTCAGTAAAGCTCAGCTGTGACTGAAATATTGGAAAGTGCTACAAAATCTGCTTAATTATATCAGTCAATACTGCATCAGAAATTTGCAATTTGTCCACTGCAAATGGATAATTCAAGTGTGCTCCCAAACTGAAGCAGGCCATGACTTGTACTCCGCTCTATTAAAAATTGTTTGGTATTTTCATTTTTTGTTTTCAGTCTGTAATAAGCATCATATAATAAGAATCATTACTTTTTATTCTGGGAACACTTGTTATGAACTTGATACTGCAACCCTGAAGAGAGGCACAGGATGTAGCTTCTCTCTGAAGCTGTGGTTTGCCAGGCTGTCTGGGGGCAAGTTCTCCTGACATCCAGAGAGTCTCTGCAAAGATGTGTCATGAAGCAGGCAGCTGCAGGCATTAAGGTTAAGATCCCCAGAGGAATTTGTGATAGCAAAACTTAGCTTTTAGGTACATTGCACCCCTGCCTGAGAAGTTCTCAGGAATTAGACGCATAAGTGTGGGAACCTCATTTCACCCAGTGAGACACTTCCTAATTAGCCACAGGAAAGTAGAGGGGAAATGCTTGCAGTTGAAATAATTTTCTTCATTTCCAAGAAACTAAGCACATTTTCTGAAACTGCCAGAGGGGCCTGTCTCCAACTGGGACTTACCACTTTGAATCCCTTTTAAAGGGAGGCTAGAGACTTGAGGGTTGTACCAAGGCATGCTCACAAAACGCCTCTGGGAGGAGTGTCTCTCCTTTTTTTCACAAGTTCAGTGATTACAGTGCTCACTTGGCATGCGGAAGAATCTTGTTTAATACCTGTCACGATATAAGTAGTTCTCAGAGCGCTCCAAATGCAGACTTTAGTTGTCTGAAGAAATGCAATGGCAAAAGCCTTCAGCATAGGTTGGTAAGTGATCCAGGACCTTGAGGATCTACCAACTTTTTGAGAATGCCGACACCTCTGGTGTAAGATGAGAAGAGGTTAGTGCTTTGCTGCCAGAACATGAAAAGTATCAGGCACGTTAGCCATGGAAGGACTTCTATAGGTGTAGACAGTTCATAGATCTGTGGGGTTTTTGGTTTGTTTGTTGCTATCTTTTACTCTGGCTATTTTTTGACATGTTGAGCTCAATAAGTCTACAGGAGGGATTAGGAAGGGAGGAAAAAGTAACCAATTTCCTAGTGGTCCTTATGATCAGAAAGCACTTGGGGACCAAGCATGCAAGAAGAACTCATAAAAATATTCAGCTCAGATTTACTCACCCCACATGTCTGAAAGTGTCTGGTTCACAATGTGTGCACCTAGAAGCTGTAGTGTACTTAATGTTACAGTGCAGTCTCATTACATCACAATAGAAATTTGAAGTCAGCTTTTCAGTTTCAATTACTGATTTTCACTGGCTTTAAACAAATCTGAGATTCTGCAAATTAAGGTGCAGAACTGTGAATCTTTCTCATAATTCATGTTATTTCTTGCACGTCTCTTCAAAGGGTCAAACCTGATGGGGTTTCTGTGCTATCGAAATGAAAGAGACAGCTTGGCATATATGAGTTCATCACTCTTCACCAGTGTGAAAAGTGCAGGCTAAAGCTAAGTTCTCCTAGCCTCAGAATTTGTATTCTTTATGGTGTTATGGACTACCATCAATAGAAAGAGGAAAGGCTATCCCCTCTGAAATAGCAAAAAACCTTTAGGCAGTCTAGGACCCAGCTTTCCTGCTCTAAGCCCTGGGTTATTGTGTTACACCCAATCAGCTCAGTTAGGTACTATCTTCTGAAAGTAATCAATAGTTCTTATTGTAATTAACTATATCAGTGAAGAAATGCAAGGTAATGTTCCTATACACTTAAATATCTACTGTGTGTACTATTAATTGTACCAGTTTCCAGTATTCAAAAACACTAGGGGCCATTTGAAATAGTCTGTTTACTGAGGTCATCTTATTTTGAAGGGTTTAGACATTTAGTAGTATGATGTGGCCTGTTCTGTATTAGTTACTTAGATGCCAGAGAACAGCCCTGGACATTTACTTCTGTAGGCAATAGCCTCAGTGGACAAAGTTGCTTAATTCAGGGGCTTAACTCAGAGAAAAGAGATACTGCGCTGGATCTCTTTCCATTTGGCCAGCTCTAGGGAGACTCCCTGTTCAGTATGTGGTCCACCAGTTGTCATGTCGGTTGACTCTTAGTTTCCTTAAAGCTTGACTACTCTTGCTATATTGCATGTAAAACAGTTGAATTAGGGATAATTTCCATGCTGAAGAGCTAAAAGAAGTTGCAGGTTAACAAAAGTCTTTTCTTCTTACATTATCTTTTAATCTGTTGTATAAATGCCACAAGCAAGATCCACTTTAATTACCAGGAAGACAGGTGATGTGATAGACTATTTCTGCAGTTAGGAGCAGCAGTAACAGATATTGATTGATCAGAGTATGACCCTCATCAGGGAGAGCCAGCATGATAGCTATAACAAAAGGACAGGGGAGCAAAGACATTGGGATCCCTTTGATGAGGTGTGGCAAAAATGCCAATAGTGAAAGAAACCAAAGCTGATATCTTTGCCTATTGCTGCTAGTAGCTACACTTATGTAATATTTCACTAAATGCAAGAATTAATTCTGAGTCTCAGTGGTTTGTTTTTTTTTTTTTTGACAGAAACAATAGCAAGTATTCTGAACATTGCTTAGCTTTACCCAGGGTGAAGTTGACAGTCAGAAATTGCTTCTGCATGAATGTTGATTTTATTCTCGGAAGACTCATCAGCAACACTCCAACACTGTACAATCAGATTAGTCTCTCTGTCTCAAATACTCTACCTGTATTTTCCACTGTGGCTGCTTTTACTTCCATGACAATATAAGCAGCAAATTTTATTGTCTTGCTGTATTTAAAAGCAGATGGGTCTTGGCCCACTTAGTCCCAGGAAAATGTTGCGATTCCTCCTTTGTCAGGAAGATTTTTGGTATTTGGTTGCTGACTAAAGCACCAGGGTTTAGAATCAGTGCTGTTACACAACACCATATTTCTTCTACAAGCCTTTGTATGTGTTTTGCACATTTATATGTGTATATAGAGAGAAACATATCCATTTTGCTGCTGAATAGAAAATGTTAACTGTAATCTAAAGTACATGCATGAAACATTAAAAAAGAAAAAGCTCTGAGACTGATAAATAATTCCCTGACTTTTATGTTTCTTGTTTACAGGCGTATCTAAATTTGGAATCGTTAACAGAAGCAAAGGCTGACAAAATGATGACATTATTCTTTGAATCAGAAATTACAAATTATGGTCAGTTCAGTTGAGCTTAGTAGTGGAACAATTCCAAACTCTTTGTTTCCAACATGTGTAAGTATTTGCAGCTCTTCTTTCATCCTCATTGACCTTGTCTCTTACTTTTTTTGCCAAGGGAGTTATATTAGTCAGTATGGCACAGGAATTATATGTGATAATCACTTTGAGGTTAATGCTAGTTCATAACAAAATACCTGTTGACCAGAACTTGTCATAGAGAGCTTTTCATATCTAAGATTTGTTATGAGATTTCCATCTGTAATCAAAGTCTTCTCATATCTGCTGTGCTACAAATTCTATCTGGTTTCTGTGTAAATCTGAAAAAGAAATTGAGTGGACACCTTTGACTTCTATTCCATAGGACACAATAGTTTCAATTAAAATTGCATCTCTTTCTGAGGCTTTGGAAATGTTTGTTTTATTTTTCCTGTTCAGTGAGGTCTCTCTGTTCTTTCTGTGGCACTAACAAGTTCTCATTTTCTTCTGTGTTTACCCTTTCACTGAGGTCCTACAAGATCTTTCGGTTTCATCCACTCTTCTGGCCAAAGGCAACAATCAGAGCAACTCAGAGCTGCTTCATAATGATCGATATTTATGTTTTCCAAACCAGGGGAGTATTACTGCTAACAGAGAAAGTCAGCAACAAAACAAAACCTGTAAAACATAAAGTGGAAACTAACATGTTTCCTGCCCAGTAAACAAACCCAAGAACCCCCCAAACAAACAAAAAAAGAACCAAACAAAAAAACCCTCCCACAAAAAATCCCAAGCACTCTGAAAGCTGTGGCTACTGCATGGGCACGGAAACCTTATAAAGTATGCTCCAGTTATTGCTGTAACCTGAGAATCACCATGATTGCTCTTAGTTGTGAATAAGGGTATTGAACCTCCTAAAACCTCTTTGCCAGCTAGTCAAATTGTATTAGAGCTGGAACAGTCTTTGTGACTGGGCTGACCTTCAACAAAGTAAAATGTAACCCTTTTAAAGGAAGATTTAATCACTCTACAGAAGTGAAGCAGTGACAGGTACAGTCCCTGACAAAATGAGCTATCTGGATGAATACACTGCCTACTCATTGACTACACTACACATACACTACATACGCACTTCGGTATCTGTTGATAGTACTTATTGAGTACCGAGAGTGTTATGCTCAAAATCTTGTTATGGACAGAAAAAAACCACACCTCATATGTAAACTAATTTATTGTTAGTGTGTTTGAAATCTTAACAGTTTCATGAGTGAATTGTTGTTAGTCCAGATGTAACTTAAAAAAAGTAAAAAAAAAAAGAGTAATATAGAAGGAAAAGAGTTAAAATCTTTATACACACTACCCTTTTTCATAGTGTCATAGATTCACACAGAATTACAGAATCATGGGATGGCTGAGGTAGTAAAGAACCCCTGAAGATCACCTAGTCCAACCCCCCTTCTCAAGGCAGAGTAAGCAGCGTGAACTACAGAAGGTTGCTCAGGGCCATGCCCAGTTGGGTTTTGGATATCTCCAAGGATGGAGATTCCACAACCTGTCTGAGCAACCTGTGCCAGTGTTTCCTCTCCCTCATTGTGAAGAAGCTTTTTCTTATGTTTAAGTGCAATTTTCCATATTTCAATTTGTGCCTGTTGTCTCTTGTCCTGTAAATGGGCACCACTGAGAAGGTTCTGGCTCTGTCTTCTTTAATCCTCTTATGAGGTATTTGTACACATTGATAATAGCCTCCTGAGCCTTCTCCAGGCTGAACAGTCCCAGCTCTCTCAGCCTTTCCTGACAGGAGAGATTCTCCAGCACCTTCATCATTGTCATGTCCCTTTGCTGGACTCAGTCCTGTCTCTCGGTCCATATGCCTCTTGTACTGAGGAGCCCAGAACTGGACCCAGCACTTCAGATATGGTGTCACCAGTTTTTTGTTTGCTTTTGTTTGTTTGTTTGTTTGTTTGTTTGTTTTTATGCTGGTGGTGTGGTCACCCTTCCAGTGTTCTTCTGGGCCCTAAGATGAATGATTTAATTCTGGTATGTGTTGGGGGTGTACAGTCACTTGTCAGCATCCTGAACTCTTTGTTGGGAGAAGTATGGTCATAATGATAGTTTCTTCTTCCTTCCTTACTCTAGGATCCATTTGGGATCTTGTTTATTTACTTGCTAACAAGCACTACACCTTGCTCTTTTGTCTCAAGTCTCAAGTCTGCAAGTTCACATTATATCTGAATTTTCTCTATATGGTGTTTTTTATATATGTTCGATAGCTATTTTTTCTTCTTTTTGTTACCCCTAAAACTGTTTTTGCCCAGATTCATGTCTGCATTTCTTTAACTGACCATTGCCAAGTTGTTTTTAGCCTTCCAGTTTCTAGATTTCCAGTGCCAGCCTGTGCCCATTTTCTTGCCACCCTGTGCCCATAACCCCTTTACAGTGCATCTTGTGTCCCCAGTTCAAGGCCCCTGCTGCCATACCAGGCGTGTATTCCTCTACACTCCATCATTATCTCAGTGTCATAGATATTTCATTCTGCACAGAATAACTACTTGTTATTACTGTCTTTATAAAATTATGATTATACCATACAGAGATTAACAAAAGTGAAATGAATTAGGCTTAGCCACCTGTTCATTAGGAAAAAAATCTACTACATCTAAAAAAACTAGAACAAAGTGGCAGACAAGTCAAAATAATTTCGGACAAAGCAAGCCTGACAAACCTCAGTCCTAAGGAGCAGCAAACCCAGTATAAAGCCTGTGGCCTGTTGCTAGCAGTGGCAATACTGTATGAACTCCATTTCAGAGGATCCAGAAGGTATTTCTGGATCATGGTAGAAAATTCTAAATGATGAAAAAATCTGAAAAGTGGAGAAAAAATATAACATATATGAAGTTCATGATTTTTCTCTGGTTTCAAGTCAAAGTTTGCAGTGTGTTCTAAAGTGCTGGCTTGCTGAGAGTGTGAAGAAGTTGTTACTGTGACATTTAGAGAACAAGCATCCATAATTGAAAGATTAAACTTGATTTTTTCTTCAAGGCAGAACTTGAAGGACTGAAAAATCAACAAGTCTTGATTAATCAAGTTGGCAATGTCAACAGAAAAGCCTTTAGGCATCGTATTTGATGTATGTATGTATGAATCATGAGCAGCAAAAGGTACATACAGTTGCAGAAAATGTACAAAAGCCGTTGTTTTGAAAGTTATACAGCCTGAAGCAACTATCCCAACAGGGTCTTTGTCAAATAACAGTGTTCTGCAGTGAATTAATTACATGGCTAAGTATGTCAACATATTTGTAGGGGTGGTCCTTGGGGCATCTGTTCTAGCACACTCAGTGGAAGACTTACTAGAAACATCTCCAGAAGCAATCCAAGATTTATATGCCTAGAGGGACTCTATCAGTCTGCTCCAACAGTGCTAAGGCAAGATAAGAGCACCCTGGCCACATAGGTAAAGACAATTAAACCTAACAACTCTTGGGTTCATGCTCTTGCAGTCCACAAAATTCTTGCCACTAAGATCGTACTTGGAAACTTGTATTAAGGATGGATGAAAGGTATGGCCTTCCATAAGGCCATGAGAGAATTTTTGACTTACTGGCATTGCTTCATGGTTAGGCTATGATTTCTTCTTTTGTGAGCAACTTTTCTTTGCCATCAGCCAATGAGGCTGTCAGCAGAGAAGGTCTAACGTGATTTTTTGAACCAGGCTGTAGGCTTTTCTAATGACTAACATTTGTCCTTAGCTGGTGATGCCTTCAGAAATTCATTTTATGTGCTGCATCTAATCTACCTTCTTGACAGCTCCAAGCACCTAAATGAGCAGAACTTTTCTCTCCTGAGGCTGAAACTGAACCTTTGTTTACATGTAACTTGATAAAAGCATTCATCAGAAAACTTAAAAGTGGCTATTTCCTAAGCATATGGAACAAGTTTATCTTGTTTAAGATCTTATTGACAGAAATCAAAAACAGTGTCTGAGAACTGTTACGGACCTTCATACCCAGTGGTAGAATTGTTTTCCTGATGGGATGGGGAAGAAGTGCTTATCTGTCGATTTATCTGAGCTGCCATTGGCTGTGTTGTATGGGTGGGTTGTTTCAAAGTGAATAGTAAATGTCTCCTAAGACTGTGCTTTCTGAGTGACTTTTTATTTCCCAGAAGCTCAGAAATGTTTACTCTCTCTCAGTAAGAACTCAAGTTTTTTCACAAAAGCCCCGGCATTTCTCATTTTATTTTTATCTTCTGAATCAGGCTTCTTTTTCATCACAGTGCCAAAGAAACTATCTTGTTAATAATTTTGGTCAAGAATGACTATAGATTAAGTATTTCTGCAGATTTATCTTTGTGTAGAATATATTTTACTGTCTGGAAGGATTTATCCATTACCATATTCTTATGGTGTTTTGAAGTCTTGTCCCTTTAAAAAGATTTTCCTACCTCCAAAAGGCTATACTACATTTCATTGTCATTTCCAGTATTGTAAGACTCCCAAGAGAATTCCAAGAAAATATTGTCTCCATTTCAATAGAAACTTCCATTTCCAAAAACTTGGGAACTCTTGTTCTGCTATGGCTACAGTCAGCTTTGTCTTCTGCTAGATCTAATTTAGCATTTAGAGGGCAACCTCTCAGTCTGAACAAGTAAACAGAAAGAAAACCTGACAAAGAAATGAAACTCCAGACTCTGACACAGCTGTACTGAATACCTCTTCTGTTCTGCCAGACCAGTTTAGCTATCTCACTTTTTCTTCTGTGCAGGCTGAGAAACCCAAATCTAATTAAATAGCAGAGAAAAATGAGACATGCAACTGATCTGTGAGAGGAGAAAGGGGAATAAATTAGCATTGAAAAGTATAAACTAAAAAGTAATTTCAGTGTATTTATCAGATTGGCATTTGAGGCAATCCATTTGTTTCTGAAGCCATTTTTACAGTTAGCCAAGAAATAATCCACCATTTCCCCCTCACCATGCTTCTTCCTTTCAAAAGCAGAAATCAAACGCTCCTGATACACCTTCAGAATTTATCCTAAAGAGGAAAACAAAAAAAAAAATCTTTCCTAGCGTCCCATTTTCTTGTCCTTGCCATGTATCTAATATTCTCCCACAAGACATATATCCTTGTCAAGACCTTTTTTATTCAGCTACATTTTATGTCATTTCTCTTCATGAAGTGCCACCTGCCTCTTAAATTTGGCTTTGGCAGAGTGCTTTGAATATTCAGATAAGGTACATATAACCCATGGAAGGGCCAAGTCTGAGTTTCATGATTCTTACTGAGAAGGGGAGAATGAAATTAGAAAGAGCTTGAACCTTCATATTATCACATCATGATGTTCAAATAATATTTAATATGTAAACACAATCAATCTTATTCTGAGTATAGTCTGCAGCATTATCTTTACAGATTATACAAGCAGGTGTACAGTGCACTTCATAGTCTCATTTTAAAGGGGCTGTAATTCCATATCTGCTTAGTGAGTCTCTGCTCTGACTCAAAGTGCATCAACATGCAAATAAGGACATAAATCTCGAGGAGAAGAAAATGCAACAGAAACTTGGCTGTAAATGAACAAAGTTTCACAATCAGTCAAAGGTGCAGTATTACTCAATATTTGGTACATCACAGCTGCTTCTAGACTCTTTAATCTCAGCATGTTCGATGTCTCCAGGGCTTTTATTTGAGTCATTCATGACTTATGATCAGAGAAGTCATGAGATACAGTTAAGCACTGCAAATGGGCACTGGGTGGGGACGGTGTTAGGGCTGTGGTAAATCACACTCTTCCAAATGTTTGGTAATATCCCCTTGTAGTATCATAATCTCAGTGTCAAATATTATCAAATCTTCAAAGCTATGGGGCATGATGGATTGCCTCTGTCTTCCCTTGTATCTTTTCGAGTAAGATATTTTGTAGACCTCACAGGCTTTCTTCAGCTGTTTATGTTCTGAACACAGCAGGATCTTTTGGTGCCTCAGGTAAGCTACCTGGGCATCGGTATTACACAACTTTAAAAAACATAGACCTGGTTATTTTTCAGGTGTTCCAGAGATTCATATCAATTCATTTAGAGGTGGAGGCAGAGCACAAATTCTCCTTCATATGGAGAAAACATGCAAAAATATCTTTTTCTTCTTCTGCCCTTGAAAGGAAAAAAAGGTTCTATTTTAGTGATATCCTGAGATGGGTTATGCAAAAATTGGCTGTAAAATGGGGGAAAAGGCCTTTACTCTCTCCTGCTAAGGAAAGGAGGAAGAAACACAGATATCTGCTGCAACTGTAAGAATGAGATGTTAGCAGGGCTGAATTACATATGCAATTGGTGAATCGTGCTGGAAAGCGGTGCAGTCTGTTATTGAGGAGCATGTGGGCACTGTCCTTTGGAACCAAAGAGAAAAACAGACCGGAGGAAACTCTGAGCCATAGTGCACATATAGCTTTGATTTTGTGAATTTTCCTAAACACCACTATTCAGTTCATATTCAACTCCCAAAGGAATGTGAGAGGTTGTTCCAGAGAAATTCTATAATGTCTCACTATAAGCCATGTTTTAATGCATATGGTTTTACTTCGTATCTTAATTGTTTTTTTCATGTGATGAAGTTGCAAAACCAGTGATTAGAACTGAGACTGAGACAAAATGGTGGGCGTTATCAGATTGAGGATATAAATGTCTCCATACAGAAGAAGGAAAATGTTATTTTCTGGTGATAATCTGTAATTAAAAGTTTTACATGAACATGAAAAGATGCTAATAAGATATTCTGGTGAGTACAGAAGAAGGGAGTTGTTACTAAGGAGGCTGCCAAGATGTACAACACTTGCAATGATGTGCATAGTTAGATGAAATTTCAAAATATTTAGGTGGGTGCATACAGAATAGTAGACGACACCTGTGGTCTTACAGCTCAGCTTTCCACTGTAAGTGATGAATTGTTATTTCTCCTAATGTAAGTCTTTACTGGAAACCAACGAGTAAAAATATAAATACTTGAGTGATCCAACATGAACTATAAATTTTGATTAGACTCATGACAATATAACACATTTTCAAGGGAATGAGATAGCATTCTTCAGACTGTATTTCACACTTCACAAACACTTTTGATGGCTGGATATTTCCTATTGTTTTTTGATGATTTGGATAAGCTCTTCACCTACTCATTAGTCTGTTGAATTGTCCATATGTGTGTCCCACAATGCTTCCTTTGCTTAAGGAAAGCTCTTGTCTGGCTTTTGTCTTCTTCAGAATATTTCTATGGTGTAGTCTTTCTGTCTGCTATTTCTTCCTAGAAATAAGAACTTAAGGTCTATCTGTCTTAGTCCTACAAATTAACCACTGTACAGATTTTCTATAAATTAAAGAACAGACTTCTCTTGTGGGTTTACAGGCACTGACACCATTGGGTTATATGGGTATGTGAAGAGTAGAGATCTGCCTTGGTAGTTTAGAACATAAAGTAATAACTCTTCCACAGAAAACTTAAAAATAGCAAACCCCCCCCTCTAATCTCTAAAATAAAGTGCATGATTTATCTTCATGTTATCATCTTACTTATATCTGAGATAGTGTAGGTGTGGGAATTTGAGTTCAGCCTCTAAAATTGAATCCCAGAAACTCAGCCAGAAATTAATAGAAAGACAGTTTTTAAATTACTACAAAGACAGTTTTTAAGAGTTTTTTACCTTTGGCTACAGTTGGAGAATATGAGGATAGAAAGATAAATTTGCAGTACAGCTAAATCTGCATTGAAAATGAAGAAAGTAATTAATATGAAAACCAATGCAAAAATTAATAGTTTTGGTATTGGTTCCCTGCTGCAATGATGTATCTTTAAGCTTTTTAAATTTCCAGGTGGCTTTTCTTGCTTTCCTATGTACTGAATAGGTAATGATGAGTTGTATTATCGTGCTCATCACACAGAATATGAAAAAAACTACAAAAACCGCCCACCTCTGAAATATTATTTTGGGCATCTACTGCTTGTCACATAATGAGTAACTTGGTTGAAATGAAATGCTTTCATTATTAATGCTTTACAGTGCTAGTATCTCTTTGTTTTGTTATCTTATGTAAGACTCACTGAGACCAAATAAATGTGATGTGCATATGCTGTTGTACATATGAGCTCACTTTGCTAGCTTTGGCTCTTGGTAACTCAAATTCTTTCTTAGTTGATGATTCAGTAGTGAGAAGGGAAAATCTGAAGGAAATTTTATACATAGGAGTATTCTGCACCAATGACAGGGATGATTTTTTGCAGATTCATGTTGCTGTTGCCAGCATTGTAATGTTACACTATCTAATTTATAGTTTCATTATTGCAGGTTGTCAGGAATGTATTTTGGTGGAAAATGAAGTTTCTGCATATACACATACACAAAAGGTAAGCAAATTGCAACTTTCTACTGCAAGAGTTGCTAGAAAATATTTCTTTTCAATCAATTTTATGTCAGCCTGAAAAATACGACTTGTGAATTGATGCAAAACATTTTGTTTCAAATCACTTAATCAAAACATTAAACTGCATTTCATTGTCAGTATTTATCTCAATCAGATTTGAGTTTGGTCATGAGTTCTTTTCAAGACCCTGTAGCCCCTGAAAAAGAGTATCCCTCCATAATGAATGCAGACTTCCCCTTCACAAGTGGGGAAGTCAGAAGATCCATGAAGCTCTTCATATATTTTGAACCTGGCTTTTAGAAGAGCATGGAGAAATTATGCTCCTGTACTAAAGTTCACATGAGAAAATATACCAGAATGTTTAAACAAATTTTTATGTTGAACTGACTAGAAAGGGAGTAAAGAAGGAACTTTTTCATTTTGGGATGAGATTTATTTTTACTAGAAATGTGAGAAAATGAAACTCTCATGTTTTCAAATCAAATTGTTGAGATTTTGCATAAGAAATTTAATTTTTTTCAGTTTTTGCCCCACATTGGAATAAAACTCAAAGTCAAAATTCTCCCAGTCATAATTGTCCCAGACATAATTTCTGAATTTTCTCAAAAGATAAACAGTAGGATAAAAAATTAAGAAAGGAAGAAATGTAAGACACAGAAACATAATGAAGGCAAAGCTTTAATGATTTGTGCAACCTTAAAAAGCTTGTATGTAGTTTTTTGTAACTGACAGTGCATTGGGTCTGGCTGAGATGGAGTTAATTTTCCCCATAGCAGCCCTCATAGTGCCGTGCTTTGTATTGGTAGCTAGAAAGGTGTTGATAACACACCGGTATTTTGGCTACTGTTGAGCAGTGCTGGCACAGCATCAAGGCTGTCTCTCCAACATTCCCCCCTCACCCGTCAGCTGGGGGTGGGCAAGATCTTGGGAGGGGGCATAGCCAGGACACCTGACCCAAACTAACCACAGGGATATTCCATACCATATGATGTCGGGGGGGGGGGGGGGGGGGGGGGGGGGG
>NW_008795018.1:5499731-5509100 GCF_000699145.1 Aptenodytes forsteri
ACTATGCGTACTGAAGCCCTACTTCCTGGGAAGTGGCTGGACATTGCCTGCTGATGGGAAGTAAAGAATAAATCTTTTGGTTTCCTTTGCTTCCACGTGTGGCCTTTGCTTTTGCTTTATTAAACTGCCTTTATCTTGACCCACGAGTTTTTTTCCATCTTATTTTCTCCCCCCCATCCTGCTGAGGAGGGGAGTGATAGCGTGGCTTGGTGGGCACATGGCATCCAGCCAAGGTCAAGCCACCACAGACAGTATGTTAAAGTTAAACTTGGACCTGTGACTTTATTCTAAACTAAAGACTTCCTTTCATATTTTAAAACATCCTTTTCTTACTGTTGCTTGTACTATTTATTGGAGGATTTCATCAGGCAAAAGAAAAAAAAAGATTGAAATTAGCTGCTGAAATTTCCTATATGCCTACAAAGAGGGGCCCACCTTTCCTTAGGACAGTATGCCAAAATGGATCAGGCATTTTTGTGAACGGCTAATAGACCAAACAGTTCTGAAAAGCAGGAAGTCAAATGGGAAGCTCAGTCTAACAGATGAGGTTCTGAACAGTCATTATTTTAGGAGTGTCGTTCTAATGAGGAGTACAACAATAACATGCCTTAATTAAATGGACTGTCTTTGAAAATTAGAGGTCAGACATTCAAAGTAAATGGCATCCAGTTATGTATGTGTAATTTGCACACCTATTTCTTTCACCCAGTACAATTGTATGTCCTTCCTGGTTGAGGAATCATTATACTAATTTTTTGTTGTTTTGTTTTGTTTAATTTGAAAATATTTTCTTTCTATGTATATTGATTTTTTTAGGGTTTAGTTTACAGTAATGTTAGAAACTCCAGAGGAAATCAGGGCCTCATTTTGGTATGTATTACAAAATAATAATGCAGTTATAGAAAGGAACCTTGTCTTCCCACAGATATCAGAGGAAAAGAATTAGAAAGAAGATTATTTCATTAAGGCAATTGTAACATTTCCAATGCAAAAACATTTCTTTTCCCTGCTCTTGCCATTGTTGGCATTACTTCTGTGTTGAATGTTGAACAGAGGCATAAGTGATTGCAGGTGTATAATTCAGGAAGCTGGTTGAAAAATATGCATATATAGAGAAAAATAATAAATGCAGGCAACACTTCCATAATTATATAATGCCATCTTTTGAGATGTTATCAATCTTTGACCTATGCTTCTTTTTGTCTTGGGAAAGGTAATAAACTTTAATAAACCAGCTGATGTAGCTGGAAAAAAGTGACATGCTTTCAAGCACGCAAATTTTCAGGATTTGAAGAAGAGCTTGTGTGTCTGTTTTCTCTAACTGTGTCAATTGGTCTAATAAAAGAGGTTATTTCTTCTTATAAACCTGGCCTTACTTATATCCTTAAAGACAGTTATGATAACATTGCTAGATTGTTTCTTAGCATGCTAATAATTTCCTTCAAATATCCCAGGTTTGGCTAGGTATTGTACTGAATTTCCAAGAGATACATTCCTTTTGCAAACTGTAGATTCAGTTTAGTAAGCCTGATGTGTCCCACCATTGACTACAACTATTAGATGAAAATATGGATCATAGTCCATCTTGAATTTCTCTGCTGTAAAGGAAATACTACATATGCTGTTCTTAAATGGTTGAACATCTGAATTCCTTGGGCAATAACATTTGGCAATAACATTGGGTGTTTCCCTGCCTGTTACCAAGGGAAGTGCTTATATACATATCACTATATTTATTTTGAGAAGTAATCTTAATAAATATTATCATTTTATTTTATTCAGTTTTTGAAAGGAGGCATATTGTACTGAGAGAGAGTGTACGTCCTTGGCAGATAATACCAATCTGAAAATAAATGGGTTTGAAGAAATAAAACAGAAAGAAAGATCATTAGGAAACCAGCAAGCTGTTGAAAGAACAGTCAGCCAGACACTGTCATAAAGATTTTAAATGCTGCAGTGTTTTCTTTTATGGCAGTTCTCATTCAGAAAGGTCATGATGGTATGGAGGATGAAGGGTTATCTTTTATGATCTCTAGCAATTTAAAATAGTGTAAACAAATAAATCCTAAGAATGAGAAAATGTTTACTAGCCTTCCGAGACTTTGCAAGAGTTTAGTTAAGTTACTGAAGTGCTATGAGTGTCAAGGAGGTGATGAGACGATCAGTAGCTATAACCATACCCTGTAGATTTTAATACCTCAGAGAAATGTTAACACAAATTCCACAAAATAATAAAAGCAGAAATCTAAAATCAAGGTATCATTACATAAAATATTTCCTGAATGAATGGGCAGGGTGGAAAGAGGGTAGGAGTTCAAAATAGGTAACATTCCTATGTAGGAAAGGAAAGGAGACACTTGATAAACAGATGGGGTCAGAAAATCTGTGGAGGGTGTGTTAATGTTCTATTTATTTAATTTTCCACAGTCTCTCTCTAATAAAACCACCATGGGTAATATTGGTGGCAACTTCCTACTTCTGGCTATCAGTTAAAAAAAAGTTGGTCATGTTTCAAAGCAGTCAAGGTAGTTAGTATTAAAAGGTCCCTGTTTTGAGCATGGGTATAGGTTCAGGCAGTTGATGAGCTGTAAACACTTTTCTCAAAAATAGAATTGACACTGGCAGATCCCCATTCCCCGAGCACATAAAGAATATTTAAGCCCCACTTCAACTGATTTTGTAAGCAAAATCCTAAGGTCCTGAGTTCTCTAAATGTAGCCAATGATTGATCATGCATTTAACATTAGTGATTTGTTTAAGCATCTGTTGAACATTCTGCCATCTGCCTGTGAAAGCATGGCGGTCAAAACTTTTGCAAAACTACCTGCAGAGAAAGGGAGGAAATTTCTTGAGACTTTCTTCCTCTTTCCTCACCTGCCTCTGCTGCCAACTATCCTTCCTTAATTTGGGCAAATCTTAAAATTATTCATAATGTGGAATGACTATATTCTTATGAGTATAAAAGGATGATGCTAACCTTTACAATTTTGTTCTGGAAACATTTTGAACCAGGGAATATCTAATCTTCTATGAAACTCAAACTACTAAACTAAGCGTAACAGGTATATTATGATACCGTGAGTATAACAAGCAAGAAAATAGTCTGAGATACAAATTTCATAGCTAGGTTCAAGGATTTCTTATAAATCAGGTTTGAAAAGATGGCAAAATGTAGAGGTGTTTGGCTATATTTTTGTTGTAGGAGATGGTTATTATCCACAAATAAATTATGATTGAGAAAAAAGATTAGGCTTATGAACAGAGTTGTAATTTTATCTTGAACAAGTAGAAACTACAGCCTATAAGGCTGTACCCACAATACACACTGTATTATTTAGATTTCATATATTTTTTTTTAAAGAATGAAAAACTCTTAATGGATTTTTAATAGTGAGGTTTGCATTTTTTGAGCTTACAATTTTTTTTGACATCAAAATAGCTGTGGTGAGTTGATCTTGGCTGGCCACCAGGTGCCCACCAAGCTGCTCTATCACTCTCCCTCCATCAACAGGACAGGGGAAGAAAATATGACAAAAAGCTTGTGGATTGAAATAAGGACAGGGAGATTACTCAGCAATTAATCTCACAGGCAAAACAGACTCAACTTTGGGAAATTAATTTAATTTATTGCTGATTACTTGTAACAGATTAAGATAGTGAGAAATAAGAACAAAACTAAAAAAATCTTCCCCCCACCACTCTCTTTTTCCCAGGCCCAACTTCACTCCTGACTCTTCTACCTCCTCCTCTTGAGTGGCACAGACGATGGGGAATGCGGGTTGCAGTCAGTTCATAACACTTTGTCTCTGCCTCTCCTTCCTCTTCATGCTGTTCCCCTGCTCCAGCATGGAGTCCCTCCCATGGGATACAGTCCTTCATGAACTTCTCCAATATGGGTCCTGCCCACAGGCTGCAGTTCTTCACGAACTGCTCCAGCATGGATCCTTTCCAAGGGGTGCAGTCCTTTAGGAACAGGCTGTTCCAGTGTGGGTCCCCCACGGGCCACAGGTCCTACCAGAAAACCTGCTCCTGCGTGGGCTCCTTTCCACGGGCTGCAGCTCCCGCCAGGAGTCTGCTTTGGCATGGGCTTTCCATGGGGTGCAGCTTCCTTCAGGGCATGTCCACCTGCTCTGGTATGGGGTCATCCACGGGCTGCAGGGGGATATCTGCTCCATTGTGGTCCTCCATGGGCTGCAGGGGGACAGCCTGCCTCATCATGGTCTTCACCACGAGCTGCAGGGGAATCTCTGCTCTGGTGCCTGGATCACCTCCCCCCCCTCCTTATTCACTGACGTTGGTGCTGCAGAGTTGTTTCTCTCACAATTTCTCACTCCTCCCTCACAGCTGCCGTGCAATGTTTTTTACTCCTTCTTAAATATGTTATTACAGAGGCGCTACCACCGTCGCTGATTGGCTCAGCCTTGGCCAGCGTCAGGTCCGTCTTGGAGCCTGTTGGCACTGGTTCTGTCTGGTGTGGGGGAACCTTCTGGCATCTTCCCACAGAAGCCACTCCTGCAGCGCCCCCCTCTCTGCTCCCCCTTGCCACTTTTAAGAGTTTGTCTATGCTTGAAGTTTATTCTTTCATAAAATAGAAACATCATGTTTGTGATATCACCCCTCATTTCAGCAGACAGGATTATGCTGTTATACCTAGAAGATGATGGCTTAAAATGAGGAACGAACACACAAACTCCCAGAAACAAACCTCTTGTTTTCATGCAAATGCCTCTAATAGCAAAACGATTCATAAAAGGAAAATTGCAGAAAGCCTGTGACAGATAGTTTTATCGGAAGAAAAGATTTTTTTGAAGTGTCATCTGGCCTCTAGGAAGAATTCATCTGAGTATACTTAAAGTTTTCAAATAGCATATATATCAGCAGAATATCAATATCATGTGAGCAAGATCATATTCTGTGAATTTTGCAATATCTAAACAGGAAGTAGCCAGAGAAATGTAGATTTTGATGTTTTCATAATCTGAAAAAATGTGAGGGCTTGTTAACAAAATAAAATGGCAAAGGGGAAGCATAAGAAAGAGCTCGTTACTGGATAGGTTTAGGAGGCAGTGGTGTGTTGTAAAGAACCTGGTCTGTATTTAGTTAAGCACTGACAGTTTTCTCTTTGAATTCACCTCATATCACTTCTGCTGAATGTCTTAGCCTCCTCTTCAGTTATACTGATCCTAATTTTCCTGAATATAAAAACACTATATATTTTTTTTTTTTTTAGCGGAACACTGCTTGTATTTTCAGCTTAGTGTCATCATACAATTATGATGACAGTGGAACTCTGTTCTGAAGATTTTTGAAATTAAATGCTTGAATTTATGCTGAATTTTCATGGGAAGTGATTTACTCAAGAGCAGAGAGGAGAGAGATTTTTTTTTTTTTTTTATAACCAAGGTATGTGATAATAATCTGCCCTGACTAGACTCTTTTATGCACCCTCAAGGGAGACTGTGATTTAGTCACTATGTACCTCCTGTTTTTTCTTCTGTTGAGTATAATACTGTTGAATGCACAATTTGCCTAGTTCAATGGTAATTGGTGGAGACATGGGCCACTGTTTTTCTTTCTCATGTACTCTTGGAGACAACTAAACAGAAATCCACTAAGATGCCTTCCACTGCCTATGCACTTGCATGGTTTTAATTTAGTCAAAATTCAGTCCAATGTTTTTGCCCATTCCACACCACTGCCTTATTGATTTCTCTCTATATGTTCCTGACAATATACTTCTCTGACTTGCATTCACGCATCAGAAATTGACTCTATTCCATTGAAATCAATAACAACTCTCCTATAAATTTAAAATTGAGATGGCAATAAGTCTACTAAAAAAGAAAATAAAAAGCCTCTCATGGCTGTGCTGCTGTGCTCAGCCACTCTTGTAGGCCAGCCTGATGAAAGCTAGTACGTTAGCCTGCTTCCCTCATGCCTACCCACCAATACTGACTGTCCCAGTATTGCCCATGGGCATGGAGCAGTCTTGGACCTAAGACATGGCCCATGAAACTTGTGACATCTGCAGCAAAGACCTTTTAGGAGCAGTCACATTGGACCTGTTTCCTCAGGTCCGTTGTGGGATACATATTCTTAGCCATCCTTATTAAGAGGGGTTCATGATTTACTCTGATTATTATATCATACTTCAAAACCTCACTGATGAGCATGGCTGATTTATGCATGAACGCTGCGGACACCAGTCTTACACATGATGGCCAAATGTTTTGGAACTGCAGCCTCTGTCTCCAGGGCAAAAATTATGCTGTGTTCCCAGCAAACAGGGTTAACATTCATTGAGTAGGGATACCTGTACCATCACATCAGCTAGCTATCCAAGTTGTCTGTGTCTCCACTTTGATAACCAGAGTATTCATATGGAGTTTAAACCTTCTTTCTTGCAAGTTGTTAAATGTACCTTCTGGTGATTAAAGACCTGCTAGTGCTGCCTATAAGATCAAGACAGTCATGAAAGTCACTGTAACATGATGTGCACTTTTTTTAATCTGTTCAGAGGTTGGCTACAGGGCAGATACACTACTGTTCCCAGCCTTGTGATGACCTTAGACATGGCTGAATGTAGCTCAAATATAAGAAAAGCCATGTGCCTTCAGCACATACATCTACTGGGTCACCCACTGCTGTCTCTCAGAATTTCTCTTAAGATCTGCACCTCCTCCTGAATTTCTGAGAGCTGTTCAGGGATTTTGCTTCTGCATGTACCTATAGAGCTGCCACAGTAGAGTGAAAATACAGCCCATGCGAGTATGAAATTAGTGCCTAGAATATTTTTGTGTTATAGAAATGAAAGTGCAGTAAGATTCTCGCTGTATCTGTTATCAAGTTTGGAGAAGGAAAAAATCTGTAATGTTAAAATTTGTATGTTTGTATATATGAGTTCTGTTATTTGCCACAATGCCTTGTATACAAAAATAAGATGGGTGCCTAAGATTAATACTTGCAAGTAATGAAATCTGAAGAATTCTAAACATGATTCATGAAGAATTATATTTATGGTTTGTAGGCACTTTTAAATAACTCATTTCCTGCACCTCATATATTTGTTCTGCAGACAGCTGTTAAGAAGACTTAATGCTGCTTTCTGCTTTAATGATATTTCTCCTTGCAGACTCAAATTAGTTTAAGTTTTGCAAATAAGTAATCCAATAAGCTTTGGGGAGCTTCCAAGTGCTAACACTAGCTGAGGTGTTATTCTTTTAAAAAATAAAAGTTCATATTTAATATAAAATTATGTCTTTTTATCCACTTTGAGGACGAACAAACTGACTTGGACAAAAGAAAACTTTTCTATTCTCTTCTGAAGCCTCTGGCTAAGTTCAAAACACAGGTTTGGGAGTTTTGAGATGTCCAGATGCCTCTCTCTGCACCTCCTGGTGCAGAGATGGGAGAAATCTAGCTGTTCCATTTCTTCTGGTGAACACTTGCCTGAAACAACTCTGAAGTAGAAACAGCTTCAGGGTGAGATGCTAGGATGGGAAACAGAGATGAGAAAAAGGGAGAATTGGGATAAAAAACTAGGAGTAAATAAGGAGGCAGAGTGGAGAATGGAAGTCATCAAGCTGTACCAGCTGAATCTCCCTGACGGCAGGCATCCCCTGATGGGCCAATTACTTCATCTCAGCAGCAGGAGACAAACATTTTCTGTGGATCCCAGGCTAGTAATGCTTTAATGTTGCTGAAACTTGTTGTCAGGTGGCTGCACATGGCACAGCTGTGTTCAGAGATACGATTTCTGCCTAACAGTGATTGAAAACCACTCATCCATGGAAGATGTGGTAGAGAAACAGACCAGGCAAGCCTTCTTTGACAAGCAAAGTAGTCTGCAACAGATGAGCAAATTCAGATTCCTGTATTTGCTGGGAGGCTGAGGGGAGGGAGAAACACTGACTCCTCTATGCCTGTACTAGCAAACACATGAGTCCAGGGCCTCTTTGTGTAGCTCTGAGGCCAAATGCAAATAGCATGGCACATTGGGGTAACTGCACACCAAAGATCACACCTAAACAAGGTGGCTACACCTAAACCTCCGAATAGAGCAGTCCTTGTCTTCTGCTGTCATTGAACTGTGCGTGACATTTTCTGGGAAAGAGGTAGGTGATGTGGCCGAGGACCCACACCTGTGAGAGAGCAAGAATGAGAAGGTAAGCAGCATGGATGTCTACAGGTGGTGTGCTCAGCCTGTGCCCTAGCCATTTCTTATTACACTCATATAGAGATTTTCAGCAAGTTTTGTGACTGCTGGGAACTTTTCTCCTTAGTGAGGGTATCAGAAGTGTGTTGTCTGTGCCTTGATTACATGCCCTAAAATAAAGACTTGCCATCAAAAGTGCATTTAAATGCTTACATCATTGAAGTGTGGGGAGTATTCTCCCATGCATGGACAGAGGTGGACAGTAGAAAACTTATTTTATTTATCTTGCTAGGTTGTTCCACCTGTTACACCTAGGTTGTCTGCAACCTTTATTAAAAGAGAAGAAACTACTTATATACAGGCTGCATGTGGAATAGTGGTATATTTATTTATAGCTGTTTGTTTTAGTGAAGGGAGTGTTTTGCCTAATTAAAAGCAACTACCATGCAATGTTATAAGAAGAATAGATCCTCCTGGCCCATAAATCTACACTATTGACTCGTAGGTCCAATTTCAGTTGTTAGAATGCAGTTTTGCAACCTCTGTTTAGTTGAAGCAGATTGTGCAATTTATTTTACAGGGTAGTAGAATTGAGTATCTGAATGCATACTTATTTTGTGTGCAGTACTTGATAAGAACTTTTAAGTGTGAGTTATGGTAAAGCAGCTGTTAACTGCTACCTTTCAAACTATTTAGTTAGAAAGCAAATTTCCATGAGCAATGGATTGCTGAATGGCCAGGCAATGACGTATGGATTTGATGGGTGGACTGTCCGGGGGGGGAGGAATGGGTTAGATGGTCACATCCAGAGGGTAGTGGTCAACGGCTCAATGTCCGGATGGAGATTGGTGACGAGTGGCGTCCCGAAGGGGTCCATATTGGGACTGGTACTGTTGAATATCTTCATCAATGACATCGACAGTGAGATCGAGTGCACCCTCAGCAAGTTTGCAGATGACACCAAGCTAAGTAGTGTGGTTGACATGCCAGAGGGACGGGATGCCATCCAGAGGGACCTGGACAAGCTGGAGAAGTGGGCCCATGTGAACCTCATGAGGTTCAACAAGGCCAAATGCAAAGTCCTGCACCTGGGTCAGGGCAAGCCCCGGTATCACTACAGGCTGGGGGATGAAGGGATGGAGAGCAGCCCTGCCGAGAAGGACTTGGGGGTACTGGTGGATGAAAAGCTGGACATGAGCCAGCAATGTGCGCTC
>NW_008795018.1:5509575-5518878 GCF_000699145.1 Aptenodytes forsteri
GGGGCTCTGAGCAACCTGATCTAGTTGAAGATGTCCCTGCCCACGGCAGGGGTGTTGGACTAGATGACCTTTAGAGGTCCCTTCCAACCCAAACTATTCTATGATTCTATGATTCTATGACATTACTTCAACAGGATCTGAGAGAGGAGTAATGTATATCACAGAGTTTTCTAAAACTGCAGTACGCTGAGACAAGAGACTTCTCTCTTCTCCTCCCTTTTTGTGTGCCCTTCTTTGTTCACAAAGAAAACTTCCATTTTGACCTGATATGGAAAATTTTAGGAACATTCGTATTGAAAAAGACCTTTTTTACAAACCCTTTAGAGTGTTTTTGGAAAATTCAGGAAAACACGGATTGCTGGAAAATACTTTTTTTAAAATGTTTTAGTTATTTCATAACTATTTAGAAATAGAAGAGCTTCTAGGTTATGTTTATTTGCAATATTTGTAGTTTGACAGTTTCTATAAATAGTTGGATGGTTAATTTATAAATAAAGTCACCTGATAGTTTTGTTGGTTTCTAAAATAAGAAACCTCAGTTGAGACTGTTTATTTAAAGTGTAGTATAAGTAATTATATAGCAATGTGAAATAGTTTAGCTAACAAAAAGAAAAAAAGGTGCTTCTCCAAGAGTTGTTAAGAAGAGGAATTAGTGCTTTGTATTTTATAAGTAAACTTTTTCAATATTTTAACAGTAAAAAAGAAGCATGTTTGCAACTATGAAACTGAACTATCACTACCTTCCCAAGGCTTATCACAGGAAGGAACTGAATATAACAAATTGCAGTTCTGAACTGTAAATACTGTGTGACAAGTCACAACTTGTGTATAGATCGTATATTAAGAACCAGAAGGTGGTATCAGCTCTAATCCATCAAGGTCAGAACCACCTGCGGCTCCCTCTTAGCTTCATTAGCTACACAGTGGCCCAATTTTGAAGGCACAGTGCCATCTCTTCCCTGGAAATCCCTGGAGTCTGTGGTTATGACCCTCCTCTTGAGCATGAATCAAGGTCTTGCAGTTCTTGGGCCAGTAATCTAGGCTATTATGTAAAATCTGGAGGATGCTGATTTTACTCTCTTTTCAGACAATATCTATACTCAAAAGAGAATAACATATTCATATGATTGCACAGAGATGTGCAGACCTTTTTTGCTCCTTATAAACCCCTATTCATACCCCACGTTATACTCATGGAAGAAGAAAGGTAGTCACCTAGAGCAGTCTGGCTTGCCTATAGAAAGGCTCAGCTTCCTGCACAAGAACACTTAATTTAGTTGGCCTGAGTTGCCCTCCCTAGGTTTCAGAGGCTGTATCTAAATGATGTGACAGAGAAGCCCTTCCAAACTGTCATGTCAAGGTGTATAAGAAAGTCACACCCTGACTGTGTCTTGGGACAAGGCCTGGTGATCTTCCCTTTTAGTCAGCTCATTGAAGAAAACCAGGCACACAGATAACGCAGAAGCCCTGGTGAGCTCCATTAGGTTCCGGTAACTGCACTCTCCTTTCACCTTAGATGTAGTCAAGTGTCGCCTCTCTCCATTGACTATAAAGGGACCTTAGAGTGCTAATCTAAGAAATAGCAGCTCCAGAACCAGCTATATATTTTCTCTGTCCCAGAATTTAGGGTATCCTTAAATTGTTACACATTAGTTTAATGATTTTCTTTTTCTTCTCTCTGTTATAAGTAATTTTTTGCACGGGTCTATATTCTGGATGTGGACCTGTCTGTGCCCTGCAGAGCTATCCAGTTGTATTAAGGCACAGCCAGGCCTGAAGTTGGTACTTATGTTAATATCCTGGACTCTGGGTACAGTTTATACTCAGTATTTTTAGGAAAAAAAATTCCATTTGGCAAAACCAAAATAACTATGAAAGAGGTTTGCACTGTCAATGGATATGGTGAATATCTCAGAGATGGTCTAGCAATGCCTCCTCTGCCATGCAACCAAAGTGCTATACAACCAAAGAATGCTTCTACCCCGAGATGATCCCTCTAGAGCAAATTATGTCAATTGTGCGGACAGAGTCCATTGGGAAGGAAGCACAACGTTGCCAGTCAGAACCAGGGTCGGGATTCAGTCCAGTGTTCACCATTTCCACAACAGCCATATGATTCTTTTTTACTTTCATGACACTGGACCAAGCTCATGATAAGGTCAGTGTGACATGGTTTAGCTATAAGCCACCTAATCTTTTTTCCCCTCTTAGTGGGCTTGAGATATATCAGTGCCACTAACTGAAAACAGTGGAGGAGAGAAAGCTTTTTCGGACACAAATGAAAAGTGACACAATCCAATGATAAACCTGTCTCTTCACTTCTGTAGCCAGAAGCACAATACTTTGCTAAGATTCCATTTTTATTTTATTGTTTAAATATGCAGTGTCAGTGCTTACATAATGTTTTTAACTTTTTATTTTCACAATGGGGATTTTGTGCCTTGTGTATAATTGAAATGCGTAAAATTACTGTGAAATCTTACTGAAGCATATGCTGAGTTTAATATGCAAAGTATTTTTATTTTTCTACTGAGAAAGAAATTGAGAAACAGTAGTGTGAGTACGAAACACTTAGGTTTCATACTAAAAACATAACCTATGCTATCTATCCCTCATTTATGGAAGATTATCAATATTCTTATTTATTATTTGAACTATAAAAAACTTTGCAATGTACTTTGGTATTCAGATTAGGTGTTATCATGGTTTACATTATTAGCAAATCTGAAGTGCCAGCTTTGACTTTCCGACCCAACATCCCAGAAATGAACATACTCTTGGATGTCCGTGCACAATACCATAGCATAGATCATGAATTCCCTGCGTGGAAATCTGGACGTAGCTTCAAATATGGGTGCAACTCACTCCATAATTTGGTTATGACTACACTCAAATGCTGTCAGCTCCCATTCTTTTTTGCATGGTTGCTGTGTCTGCAGCCCTTTTGGGATGCTGCATCTGCTGTTCATTGTGTTCCGGGAAGGACAGCAGATTTCAGAGGGGAGTTGAGGACAGTGAGAGAGAGCATCAGGGGGGCTAGCTGCAAGGTATGGCATGTCAAAACAGTTTGAAACACAGGCAGGAAGAAAGTGCTGTGAAGAAAATGATGGAGACAGATGACAGTGAATGGGAGAAAACATCAAGTGTATTGTTTGGGAAAGAAGTTGGGAAACGTGAGAAGGTAACACTGAAAGCTAGCTGAAGGAACAGATTAAGAAAAAGAAATTAGGTGTGAAAAAGGGAAACAAAATCTGTATACCTCATGTATCACTGAGGATCTGCTGCAAGACATTTTGAAGTAAATGAATATTATTTAACTGGGTCTTTAATGAGAAAATGCAGAATTCAGGTAGGCATTTTCCTTGGACACCGTAATCTTGGTTTCAGACAGTTGGCAAATAAGAAGCCATGTATATTAAAATTTGCTAGCATTACTAGTAAGACATGAGGTATGAGAAGAAAATATGAAGGTTTTCAGGAAGTGCACTTGGTTTGTGATGAGTTTTAACTGAGGAAAATAAATGGTGAAATAAGTTTTAATTAGACAGAAATGAATTCAGAAAAATAGGAAGTAATTTTGGATAAAAAAAGGCCGAAGGGTGAAGTTTAGTTTAATTTCCTTTGACTTAAGGGCAAGACTATTTGCTCAAATAATAAACTAAAATGATTTTTTTATATCCCTGATTCTGGATTTATATAATTTATATTTCAGTTGTACACATTGTTTCCAAGTAAATTAGGTTATTTTACTTGGAGATTACAGACATTTAAGTAATGATTTATTTAGATTGCCTTATGCATACATAATAAGTTTTACATCTTTATTGTGCTAAAATGAGGGCTAGGCTGCGCACTGTGGGCATCATTTTAATGAAGTTCGGTGGCAGAGTTTGGAAAGCATTCAGATCACTAGGGAAAAGGATAGGGAGTCATAAGGTAAAAGCAAGCAGAACAACAAAAGTTTCATTTATAGATAGATGTGATGTGTATTGCTGATTTTTCTGAGGTTTACCTAATTTTTCTAACTACACAATATGCTGCTATTTAGGCTGGATGTATGAAGATTTTTTTGTAAGATTAATGTGACTTAATCCTTTTTTTTTTTTTTTTAATCAGAGAGGACATATCTAATTTTGTGATGATAACTGATGGGACTATGTTTATGCCATTTTCAATGCATTTTTCTAACTGTCACTATGTAATTGTCAGCAGTATTCCATTGTACCCCTGGATCACTAAGAATAAAATACAGTCAATAACATAGGAACACTATTACCCCTGTAGCTTTAATGTTTTAATTATTGCAAAGTCATAATAGACACATTGATTACACTATCTTAATGTGTACAGGTCAAGTTTTACCCTTTTTTGCTGAGAAAGTTTTTTGAATCTACTAAAATTAGAGTGACTTTTTAATTTCAAAACTAGTCATAGAATCATAGAATGGTTTGGGTTGGAAGGGACCATTGCCTAGATTAACCCCCCTGCTGTGGGCAGGGACATCTTTCACTAGATCAGGTTGCTCAAAGCCCCACCCACCCTGCCCCTGAAAACTCCCAGGGATGGGGCAGCCACAACTTCTCTGGGCAACCTGTGCCAGTGTTTCACCACCCACATAATGAAAAATTTCTTCCTTATGTCCAGTCTAAATCTACCCTCTTTCAGTTTAAAACTGTTGCCCCTTGTCCTGTCACTGCTGGCCCTGGTAAAAAGTCCCTCTCCATCTTTCTTATAAGCCCTCTCTATATATTGAAAGCCCTCAATAAGGTTTCCCTGGAGCCTTCTCATCTCCAGGCTGAACAACCCCAACTCTCTCAGCCTTTCTTCATAGGAGAGGTGTTCCAGCCCCCTGATCATGTACTGAGGACCCCAGAGCTGGATGCCCAGGTGGGTTCTCACCAGAGCAGAGCAGAGGGGCAGAATCACCTCCCTCGACCTGCTGGCCACGCTTCTTTTGATGCAGCCCAGGATACGGTTGGCCTTCTGGGCTGCGAGCGCACATTGCTGGCTGGCTCATGTCTTGTCATCCACCAGTACCCCCAAGTCCTTCTTGGCAGGGCTGCTCTCAGTCCCTTCATCCCCCATAATATCAATATCTATTGATATTCCCTCTAGTGAATCAACTGCACCACTCAGCTTGGTGTCATTTGCAACTTGCTGAGAGTGAACTCAATCCCACTATGTCATTGATGAAGATATTAAATAGTACTGGTCCCAGTACGTACCCTTGAGGAACACCACTTGTTACAGGCTTCCATTTGGACATTGAGCCGTTGACTGCAACTCTTTGGACTCTTTGTGGGAAAAGGGAAAAGAGATTACCATTGAAAACTGAGGCAAAAAATTTTTGAGTACTTCAGCCTTCTCTGTGTCAGTTGTCACTGGTTCTCCTGTCTTATTTATCGAGGGGGTACATTTAATTTTTAACTGTTATTGGTAAACAAATTGTGTGAACACAGGTCCTTGGAATTTCTCCATACTTATTCATACTAATTTATTTTGTATAACACTGAAAAAGAAATCTCAGGACATCCCCCAGTATCTAGGCCGGTGAAGAATGGAGTACAGAAATTTACAGAGAGGTGAAAGTGCTGCTGCCAACATGAAAAAAATATTCAAGAGTCAATTTTGTAGGAAAACCTGGGGGTTGTGATCTGTTAAATTGTATTAGCAATATTAACTGGTAAATCACTATATAACATGTTATGGCCATTTGTCACAAATTTTCAATTTAATTATTAGTAGATGAAGCAAGAAGTAAGCCACAAGAAGAGCCCAGTGCTCTGCTATATTTGACTGACAACCGAACAAGTATGAAAAACTTCTTACTGGATCTATATATATAGCAATAAATACAGTACAGAGCAATATTTAAATTACTACAATTACTCTTTTAGACCTGCTTAAGCATACATGAACAGTGTAGAACATAATACTCTTCTTATAAGCCTACTTCTCTGCAACTTTTTAATTATGCTTTCACCTTAATTTGCCATCAGATATATTTACTCAGTGCAAGTAATTTGTTATTTCAACAGAGCTGTCAGTCACTCTTTCTACAGAAAATACATAGAATTTTAAAATAGCATGATGATGCCTTGCAAAAATGGATGTCGAGTGTCTCATACGGGCCGCCTGGCACATTGTGCAGAGAAAAGGAATAAACTATTATTTTCTTTTTAAAGTATTAATATCTAAACAGTTAAAAAAGAAAGAGGAGCATTTCACGTCTAACATGTCACCTCTTAAAGTTTCAGGTGAATGGAGGGCCTGAGGAACTCAGGGGGTGGATTAGGGTGTTTATTTTGATCAGAACTCAGAGCAAAGATGAAGGACAAAAGAGGGGTTGCAGGACAGATTAGATGACCATATGGTATTGCACCAGACAAAAGCAATTCCTCCACCTTTGAGTAGGTGCCAGGAAGTTTTGCAGTTGTATCACCAAAAGGTGATTGAAAATTTTTGATGAAGCATTTTTTTTACTGGAAACTGAAGTTTTGTTGGAACTGAATCTTTCAATTGGAACATGTCTATTTCAAGAAGGGAAGAGGCTGAACAAATAATTTTAACTTTTTTCTTATTTTGCTAACTCTACGTGTTTTATTTTGGATTCTATATTTTCCATTTATTTCATTTTGGTTAGTGTATTACATGATATATGTTGTGTCATACATATTTTTGACACTAAAAATTAAAACTTTAAATGAGTTTTTCTGGAACTTTTTGCATAGATTACTTTTTTGTATATTCCACTATGGTTTACAAAGGGATTTTTTTTTCTTTAATATATTAGAATTTTCACCTTCTGATCATTTAAATAAATTCTCAGCTCACAGAGTTCTTGAATCTGATGTCTACCAGGCTGTATATAATTTCAATGAAGATGGATCTTTGCACGATGTTTGTACTTGTCTTGTTTGCTCTCAGTTTTGCTATTTATGGTCAGTGTACCTAAGTAATTGTCTTTTCTCCCTATGAGACACTTGCAGTAAAGGCAGCCTATTTGAATATGTATATATATGTATGTGTATGCATACACACTACTCTAGCCCGCTGACAGGCATATTATGTGTATATGTGTGTGTGTTTATTTTCATAGCTTGTTCCTTGCCGTCAATGACCTGCAGGCCATGATCTGGTCTTGGGTTAAATTAGGGATATATTGGCTCCTTCTTACCTTTATGTTACTCTGTTCCTATAAAGGATTCAACAACAAGGCTTCTGTCATGGTATTATGACAGTACTTTTTTGTTTTGTTAAGGTAAGAGTTTAGCATAAACAGAAGATCAGGCATCATGAAATTGATGAAAATCAGATAATAATTTAATAAGAAGTTTAGTGATTCAACATGTTCTTCTGAAATACTTTTGCATTTCTGCAAAACTTATTTTCTTTTGTCTATGTCTCTGGCATGGACTTGTATTTCTGTGATACAAAGTGCAGTATTCGCACTCTTCCTGGATTTGGCTATGTCAGCATAGGAATGCCATCAAAGTTAACGACAAAACTTTTGTTTCTTGCCTCTGTATGCTTTTGCTTGCAAAACTGGATTTTGCACTGGATTTCTCTGTAATATTCCTCTCACATGAAGGAATAACATTAAATGTTTTCTTCTTTCAGCTAAGACAAGCCTCCCATGTTTTGTTTGTAGAACACACGGCTCTGTCCCTCAAAGGAGTGAGATTTGTCCTTTAAGATCCACTCCTGTCCTACTGCCCTTCTTGCTGATTTTATGGGAGCCACAGGAGTGGGCTGTTCCGTGAGTTGGGATAAATCTGGAGCTGAGGGTGACCCCAGCATCAGCAATGCCCCCGCCTAAGGGGTGTCATCCAGCAGGGATTGAGCACGGTGGACAGGGCGTAGGTGGTGACAGAAGGGTGCATTGACAGCCCCTGGGATGGCAAATGGTGCCCCAGGTCCAGGGTCCATCCAGGGGCTCTAGTCTGAGGAGGAAAGTGGGCAAGAGACAAAGCTATGATGTAGGTCAGAGGCCCATTTGGGAGGCAGGGCCAGAAACAGGGCGTGAGACTGGTGCTCTGACAGGGTTGCTGGAGCAGGAACTGACAGCTCTGGGATGAACCAAAATGGGGTCCCGGGCCATGGGCAGGGTGGCAGAAGCCTCGGGGGAGGTTGGGAAGGGATCATGATGCCTGTGAATGATCCCAGGGCCCTAACACTAATATGGACAGATCTTGAGTTCTTGTTTCAAGGATGGCATGTATCTCTGAAGCTATATCCCCAGTTCAGGATGCAGGGCTCAACTTCCATTACTGGAATCTGCATGTGAATTAAAGGTCTAAATTTGCTGGTAGAAAGATGAGATCTGATCTGTTAAGATATCAGATAATGAAATCTAAAACTATCTTAAAATTTGCATTTATAAGATTTCACACCAGGTGTTTCATAGTCTCCTTTGGGAAATAAAACTTTATTGTACTCTGGCAAAGGGTGCTGCTGATTTTATTAAGATTATTCTAAAACTCAAAAATTATCTGTCTCATAACTTTCCTGAAGAAAGTTGAAGAAGTTTTGCGGGGTTTTTTTTTTTGTTTTCTCCTTAAAATCTATTTTCAGCTGTCTTCAGATAAATGTAAGTATCCAGGCAGTTATCTATAACTACTTCATATAGCAGCCTTCTTTTAATTTTGAGTTATCTCAAGATTTTTTTTCCCAGTGATTCATTTTAGTGCAAGACAAAATATTTTATTTAATATAACTTTAGCTATCTAATACTTAAAGGTCTAGATTAGTCATCTAGACACTCTCTAGCATCAATAGAGAGGGATAAAGTTCTGAAAAGTGGTTTAATCCCATGTATTTTAGACATCAGAGCTATAAGGAGCTGAATCATCCTTGAGGTAACCTTTCACTACATTAATTTTGAATAGCCTGAATGATAATTTAGGGATGAAATTTAAAAAGTCCAAATGCCAGATTCTGCACCTAGGGTGGAGTAACTCTGGGCACAAGTATAATCTGGGAGAGGAGTGGCTGGAGAGCAGCCCTGCAGAAAAGGATCTGGGGGTGCTGGTAAACAGGATCAATATGAGTCAGCACAGGGTGCCCTGGCAGCCAAAAGGACAAACCGCATCCTGGGGTGCATCAGACACAGCACAACCAGCCGGTCAAAAGAGGTGATTATCCCGCTGTATTCAGCACTGGTGCAGCTTCACCTGGAGTACTGTGTGCAGTTCTGGGCTCCACAATTTAAGAAGGATGTGAAGGTCCTTGAATGCGTCCAGAGGAGGGCAACAAAGCCAGTGAAAGGGCTGGAAGGCATGTCCTCTGAGGAGCGGCTAAGGA
>NW_008795018.1:5519071-5528219 GCF_000699145.1 Aptenodytes forsteri
TTTGGACAATGCCCTTAACAACATGCTTTAGCTTTTGGTCAGCCCTGAATTGCTCAGGCAGTTGGACTAGATGATCGCTGTAGGTCTCTTCCAACTGAAAATATTCTATTATTCTATTCTATTCTATTCTATTCTATTCTATTCTATAATTTATAGAAAAAAACCTATTTTTAAATGGATAAACTTATATAAGATAAAAATAATCTAAAGAATTTTTTAGTTTGCAATATGGGTGTTTAAGCTGCATTCCTCCATATCTACTTATACATCTGACATTCTTGTTTACATTTGTAGTGGAATATATTTTTCTATAGCATACCTTTTTCATTTTTTTTGTTTGGAAAAAAATAATTTTTTTTTGTAATTCTATGTATTCGTTTCTGAGGTGTATGAGAAAAAAACTGTGCATATGCTGCAAGTATAACTGAGGTTTTAGCTGAATTCTCTCGAATCTGTTTTAATTATCTTCTCAAATAAATTTCCGACTAGGATAACCTACAAAATTGAATAAGAGCACTCACAAATCAAAACAGACAAGGCAAATGGAAAAATGCACTTCAGTAAGAATAGCTAGACAGTATGTTATATTATGAAATATGATACAATGGTGTGTATTTTTAAAGAAAGCTGCATTACATTCCTTTATATTCTCCCACTGTACTCTATCATTGTCACTTTTAAACTAGAAAACACCCTTTGGTGGTTCTGATTCAAGTAGCATGATTTGTTTGTGCTTGCTATAAACTAGCCTTTAGCTATCAAACTAATGGCCCTAAGTGTACATTTAAGTACCTAAATCATCATGCCTAAATGCAGAATTCTAAATTTAAGCATAAAATATGAAAATTGGTTACCTTAAAATAATTTAAAAAGCCAGACTCAGAGATTATAATATGTTTCGGTTTTACTAAAAATGGTAATTTAAAATGCTGTCTTTTGAGTGTAGGACTCTTGCATACACTTTGTTGTGCATAAATATGAATTGAAAATTATGGATAATAATACTTTTGAGAGGCCAGAATGTTTGTTATTCATGGCTATCACAATCCATTCATGTATAGCAAAAAGTTCTGCACTTACTTGAGAGTTTAGCGTTGTATTTTTTGCATTTAATGAAAGCTGAGATAGGTTATTTTTCAGTCTGTTGTTTCATATAATAAAGCATCAATAATTCAATGCTAAAGAGCTGAGGTACTTTCCTTTTCATTTCTCCTTTGTCCTGAGTATGATGGTACTGAGTATACACAATTCCAAATATATTGTGCTTGGGTCATCAGTAGTTTTATGACAAAGAAAAGTCTGCAGAGCCAGCTTCTCTAACTTTTACAGTTTAGTAGTATCACATCAGAGCTCTAAAAAATGCCCCAAACCCGGACATATACTCTCTGTTTTTCATAATGCAGAGACAGATGACCAAGTTAGGATTGCTTGCAGTCTGGACAAGGTCTTCTATTACATCTTGAGACTCTGAATCTAACATAAATAAGGAATATTTGTGGGACCCTGCATTGCTACTAGGTATTCACTGGTGGAGCATTTTGACTCTCACATTATGTTCATCCTAGGGTGAACAAACTCTAGTGATCTGAGTCAAGAATGGAAAGCAGTTTGCATAATATTACACAATAGCTTTTGAAGGGGTTCTCTTCAGGGCTTTGGTTTGATCCGCTTGACAAAGTGGCAACAAACTCTGAACACAGATATTTCTGTGTTTGTTTCCAATGTTTCTCTCGATGTTTCAATTTTGTACGTTCACTTCACCTCCAAGACCTCTTTTAGGTAGCAAACTATCCCTTTCATATAGTACTTAACTGCTTGACTGATTACAAACTCTTTACTTTACTTTACTTGTTGACCAGCAAGGCAGTTCTGGGCCTCCTACCCCCTCCACATTTATCAGTGTGTCAGCTAATGACTTGGTTCCTGCTTTTCAGTCTCTTGCTAAAACAACAGCCACAAAGCCTTGTGGCTTTTTTCTAAGAAGCAGTACAGGACAGAGGCAGGAAGAAAAGAAATAATGCATGTACTTTGCACTGTGCTGCTTTTTCTTCCCAAGAAATCCAAAGTTTTTCTAGTTTTCAGACAATTGGTTTTTTACTAACATGTCACTTGTGCTAAAAATTGTACGTGTAGAGAAAGAAAGGCATTGCATAGATTAAGGGGAGCCATTCACTTTAATAATGTTGCTTCTATTTTGCAGCACAGGAAATTGCTTTATCTTGGAAAATCAAAACAAAAGTTCAGCAGAGACAATGAAGAATATATTGTGAACATCCTTACTGAGCAGTCAGTCTGCCCAAGTGTGAAAACTACCCAGAATAAAAATTGGAAAATATCGTAACAGAAAATTGTGTCAAACCATTTTCTTTTCCTGAAAGGATTAATTACCTGAAATGATTAATTTTCAAATATTTTTTGTCTTTAAAAAGTTGAATTTACCTACGTTGATATATCAAAATATTAAAATATTTAGTTTGAACATATTCATTTTTGAGTCATAACTTCTCCCCAATTATGAATTTTTAAGTCATTGTAGTTATTCAAAAGTTTATTTAGTCCACATACAGTCTACAAAAATGTCCTTCATATTTAATTAGATGATAGTTTTTCCAAACACTCCTTTTCTGTGTTCTATTTTTATGTTCTCTTGAAGATTGCCCACGTCTAGGTTTATTCCATCTAATTTTAGGCACTTATCTGAGGTACTTGTTGAGAATGTGGCATGTAATTAACCATATAGTCTTCCTGTGTCTCAAAAAGAAGCATCTAAAAATGAGGAATACAATCTCAGAGTGCTGAATAATCTCCTGTAATTATCTGGTTTTCTATTTGCAAGAAAAGCCAAGCTAACTGAGTGCCTAACTTTGAAACCTCAGTCTATATACAGGACAAGAAAAGCTTGCTTTTGTTGTCACTGTTTTCAGCAAGAGAACTAAAGTGTCTGGAAATAAAGGAAATAAATACCATTTGAAAGATTTTTGATGTTTCCATAGTTAGGAACACTGTAAAGACTTGAGAGATTGTTAGTTTGATGAACTTTTTTCATTTCTTCTTAGTTACTCAGAAAGATCCCAGTCTTTAGGTTTATTAAATATGACTTAAAGATAGAAATCTTTAATTTTGGCGAACAGAAGTGAAGTTATGGCTTCAAGATGGGTACCTTTAGACATGCATGGAAAAGAAGGATCTATTGGCAGTTGCAGAGCATGGTTGTGTGGGTTATACAAGTGGACCATATTACAACATCTTTAAGATCCTGCCTTTTCTGTCCAAGCTTTGCAATTAATTACATAGCGAAAGACTTAGATAGAATTACATTGTTCTTTTTTTTTTAATGAAATACTGGTCTTTATGCTTTAACACATTAAAAAGAAAAGAAGCTCAGAAAAAAGAAGAGACATTATATAAGCTCTGTAAGAGTCGTATTTCCATTCTAATCTTGGCAACCAGATGTACAGAGGTTGTAACTGTGTAGAATTATCCATTTTCTTCAAGAAGACATATCATTTATCCTTCTATCAAGGGAAAAATCAAGAGGTAGTGACTTCATCTTCCTGATGTTAAAAAAAGGAAACATCTTGCAAAAACATTGTAAAAACTTCATTCCATGATATAATGATAGAAATCCTCTTTAAACTCTACCAGTTGAAGTTATCAGCTGTATATCCTTGGTATCCCTACATCTTTTCCTTTCACAGTGTCTATTATCAGCCCAAGTTTGTGGATTGCCATTGAAAATCAGGATTTGTCATCTTCAGCCATTATAAGTAAGTCCAGTATTGTTTTTTCTTTTTTTCCTTTAAATAGAAAGTTGTAAAATTTTATGTGATCCCCTATTGGCTCTATGTGAATTTCTGCAACAATGAGTGTAATTTCATTTCCTCCCTTTACTTTTTCTCCCGTTCTGCACCTGCTGAGTTCCATTATTCTCAGGTTCTTGATTTCATTATTAATCCACATTTAGTTGGTAACTATTTTTAACTTGTTCTATCTCCAGTTTCTACTAGCAATGATAATAATAATAAAAAAATAAATTAGTATTTGGTCAGAATCGCTTTTGGTGTAGTAGTCAATATAATCTGCTGAAGTGAACAAGGAGGTGCCCTCTTACAGTACTTGCGGTTCTCCTGGCAAGGATATAAAACACAGTACAGTAGCCAATATTTCTGTAATTTTGCTGTATGAAATAATTTTATGTTTTTAAAGCTAATTATGGTGTTCAGAAGGCCCAAAACCTGCATAATTTCCACATCAACAAGGTCTAATAATTAACTTCCTCTGTCCTTATGCAAACACAAGTGACAGTTTTAGGATGCAGTAAGAAGGTTTTAAGAAGTGGTTCAATTGTATTCCTCTACATATAAGTGGTTCTGTTCTCTCCCACTATATCTATAGAAAAAAATCTTATTATAGTTACAGAGATCTGTGGGCCTCTGTGTTAATAACCTAATTTGCTTATTTTGTCCTTAATTGGTTACGATAAGAAACCTTGTAATGGCAGAATAATTTAAGTGGTTCCATTAGTCTCTTTTGAAGGAACCATTGATTTTTAATGCTATTACTTCCTAAGCTCATTTTACCAAGGTTTTATTTACCATTAGCTTCTAATCCTTGCAAGTTAATGCATTTATTAACCTCTGGAACCCTGTGAGAGTCTGTGTTAACAAAAGCAATGAACAAAACTTAAACTGTTTGGTTTGGATTTTACATGCTCTATGCAAAGCATAGTTCAGGAACATTCATTTTTAATATTTCTGAAATTAAAGATCCTCTGTTTCAGGAACACAGACATAAGGAGACTACAGAGAAAGATGGATTTTGCTATATTTTTTCCCAGTCCTTCCAATTTAATTTTTTCTCTGTTTTGACCTACTCATCAACCGGAGAGTGCTGCTAACAGATATTATTCTTTTTTCCCCCAGTCAATTTTATGATAGCGATTCCTGGTCTGGCACGTAACCCAGCTGAGGGCTAAAAGAGGATTGGTTAAGTAGTAAATTCAGCCCTCCTCCAATCATCACATTAATCACCAGCCTATGCAATCGCCCTGTAAGAGGTAAAGATATGGAATTAATAACTGCCTTCAAGATATCTGATCTGGTAACTCTCAGAAGGGGCAGACTGCTACTGCAGATTCTTATGATCAATTAAATTTTTCATTAGATTTCATTAGATAACAAATTCCATATATTCCACGGTCAGTAAATATTTTTCACTCTTTACTTAGCAGCATCATAGAACCTGTTAGCTCAGTTTTATTTTGAACTTTGTTCTCATTCTCTGTGGAGCAGGAGCCCACTGACTGCAGCCCACAGTGTAGCCCACCAGACTTGAGAAGGGGCTTTTGGGAGCTCTTATAAAATGCATTAATAATGGTGATTATTATTCACTTAGCTTACTCACTTTTTTCAGCAGAGGCATGCTTTCAGGAGCTGCTTTCCTTGCCCAAATTCTGCCACGTAGCAACCATTTTTTGCATTCTGACAACCCACACAGAAAGTGCTTGACGATCAACTGGCAATTGCTGAGGACAGTCTGAGAACTATGGAAGAAAATACAGATTCCTTCCCCAGGTCTCTCAGCCATTGTGCTCTGGAAGTGGGTTCCATAAATCTGACATAGGAAAGGAGTAATTTTTGCCAAACCCTGAACACAAGGGAAGGGATGAGATAGCTTTGCCTGGACAACCTGAAAGGCTGGACAGTGGTATGTGTCTGCAATCCTCATGTTTGTTGAAAATTAAAGCCTTTTCTGCAATGCTGATATAAATGCCCATCTGATATTAGGATTAACCACATAAATGTATCTTTTTTTTTTTTAAATTATTTGTCATCCTTTTGACCATAACAGACTGGTTAAATCCCCTTCTTTGAAATTTTAATCTGAAAATACTCATCATTAAAGCAGTAGACAAGGAAGTAATACATTTGCCTGGGAAGTAAGGGACTAGAAGATGTCCTTCACTGCTTCACTCTTTGCATGTTTTATGCTGTGGTTCTGGTTTAAAAGGGACCGGTGGCCCTTAGGAGTGGAGATCAAAAGTTTGCTGTCATGGAGGGTGACCAAAGTGTGTAAGCACGGCCTTTCTTGAGTCTGTATCTGGTATTATAAACTTTTCACAGTTGGTTGGGTGCGGTGGCTACATTTCAGCAGGAGGCATAGAAAGAATGTCTGATTGATGGCGGCCTTTGATGGCTCTTTGGTGGCCCAGACGAGTAATATTGTAGTCTTTTTAGCTGAAGCTAACATAGAACCTAGTTCTTTCACATGTTCAGGAAAATGATGCAATCACAAGCCTCTCATATAAAAGTTGGGAACTGGCATTACTTCCACACTTTCGAATGAAAATGGCACAAATAGATATGCTTTGTACTGAATTCAATGACTTGTTATGTACTGGTGTGTGTGAGTGCACACAGCAGTTTAGTTTCTTCAGGAGATGTTGATACAGAGAGGTCTGAACCTCAAATTTGCATATTGCTAAGATAGTTGCTGTGACGGTCAGCTTATCCAAGATGGTAGCACCTTGTACATGCATAAAGCTTTTAATACCTGAGTAATTATACAGGCAAAATCATAGGTGGTATAGAATCATCCTAATACAGATGCCTTGAGTTAGACGAACCATACCCTAAAAGTGACTGTTTTGCTTCATTGCTTGGGAAGGGAACCTAGCTGACAGGTTTAGACAGAGATGCCCACTTGATAGGTAGGATACATCCCACTCTTGGTATCCAGAAGGTGTCTTTTTGGATCTTGTTCTTGATCACGTAAATTAGCAGTCCAAGTGCTGAAAGATATTCAAATAGTAATAAGTGACAACTGGAAGCAGAAATTTGGAAGTAGATACTAGAGTCACAGTGTCCAAATTACATTTGTTGAATTGGATTAGACATTCTTCATCCTCACAGAGCAGCTGGGCAAAATAGAAAGAATTAATTTACTCAATGCACAGACACCACATGGCCAAACAGATCAACATCTGGAACGAAGACAGGTGCATACAAGGTCAGGGTGTAGTATAGGTTTTGTCTGAATTAAAAAAGTTTCAAAGGCTTAACTCAAATAGCTTAATACGTGGGCACATTAAATTGGTTTAGCTTAAAATGTGTTTTGCTTAAAAATGAGTTCTTTATTTTTAGTGATATCTACTTTTCACTAAATGAATCTGTGGATATGGGTATACAACTGACAGCCAGTTATAAGCTGCTGTTTACTGATCTGGGGTACATGCCTGTTTAGCCTAAATTTAAATGTTCGTTATTACCTTGTTTTTCAGGGAGCTTTAAATCATGCACACAGATTACCAGTAATTCAGAGATGCTCATCTGACAGGATAATTTAGTAAATGTTCACAATTTAATTGCAGCTCTGAAACCCAGGAAATTAGCTCCTATACTGGTTTTAGTGGAAGCATATTTTCAAATTCATTAAGTTGATTTTGAGGGTAGTCTTGAACTGATAATACAGCTAAGACTAAATCTATGCTAAATAAAAATAAGGGTGGTCCACACTGCCTAATTCTTACTGGATTGCTCCAAAAAGTCTTCTCCAAGAACCAACTGCTTTAGAAAGGACTAAGTCCTAAATGACGTAAAGCAAGTCAGTGCCCATTAGCCTTGACCTCTTACTCAGCAGTAAAAACCTAGCTTCTGACTCTACAGATGGTACTGACTGGCTTAACTAAGTTGACTCTTAAACTAATTTGCATTAAATTGGTGGCTGTTTGGACCAAGCTGATATTAACTCATTTTTTTCCTTCAATGAAAGAATAACTGTTGGAATTCAATCTTTCCTGACAGCCCAGAAAGCATGTAATCTGTAAAATTTTGACTATTTTTGATTGACTCATTTATTTCTGTTTAAAAGTCTCATTCATAGTGTAAGTTGTCATGTTTCTACTGTTTTTTTATTATCATGTTCTGAGGATTTATTTGACAGTTTTCAAATCTAGTGCTAAATTAATGTGATTTATTTCAATGCATCAGCTTCACAGTTCATGAGTTCGTGGTATTCTTACTGACTTTTCAATATAACTATTCCTTGAAAATTACCAGTCTCTATAATATCCAATAAAAATTACATAGCAACAGAAAACATAATCGTCTGGATTCAGGGCTTCTTGTTGTCTGTGCCCAATTAACTCACTACAGGAAGTCACGAAGTCATGAAGTGAGAAAGCTTTGCTTAAATAGAAAACATGGTATGAACTCTTGGTATAAATGACTGATAGATTTTCAACCTTCTTTTAAAATGAAACTTGCTTTGGTATCAGTCACACAGTGCTTTAAGGTACGCTGAACGTTCTTGGCAGGGAATGGTGTTCAGGACTATTGGGGCCAGCTCGTGACATTGCTGCAAACTCTCTATCACCCCTTCTGAAAGGCACACCAGAGTGCTCTGAACTAACACAGTATCAGAGAATAGTAACAGACTGCAGAATGCCTGGCATTTTTACACCAAACCAGTGTTGACGTGGAGAAAAAATGAGCTAAGCCTTTTTTTTAAATTCGAATTAGCACTTCTAAACCTGACAAACACTTTTCTGGGAAGTGTAATTACTTTGAGAATAACAGTATGAAAGCCAAATGTAAGATTTTGAAGACATGTTCCACACTGTTCTGTTTGCTTTTTAGCGTTTCAGGAATTTCACTTAAAATTGTCATTGTTGGTTACTTAGAGGTAAGCAGTTACTTGATTTTCAGAAGTATGAAGTCATTGGATTGATACACATAATCGGGCAACAGAAATAGGGAAACAAACTAAAAACATTTCTAATTCTTAGAATGGTCAATGACCTGCTATGCCACCTGGACACTCACAAGTCTATGGGGCCGGATGGGATCCCCCCGAGAGTTCTGGGGGGGCGGGGGGAGGTGCTCCCCAAGCCGCTCTCCATCATTTATCAGCAGTCCTGGTTAACGGGGGAGGTCCCAGATGACTGGAGGCTTGCCAATGTGACGCCCATCCACAAGAAGGGCCAGAAGGAGGATCCGGGGAACTACAGGCCTGTCAGCCTGACCTCGGTGCCGGGGAAGATTATGGAGCGGTTCATCTTGAGGGCGCTCACAAGGCATGAGCGGGACAACCAGGGGACCCGGCCTAGCCAGCACGGGTTCATGAGAGGCAGGTCCTGCCTGACCAACCT
>NW_008795018.1:5529301-5543317 GCF_000699145.1 Aptenodytes forsteri
TGGGTTGACGGTTGGACTCGATGATCTTAGAGGTCTTTTCCAACCTCAATGATTCTATGATTCTATGATTCTATGATTCTAGTTCTGTAATATACACTGGGAACAGGAAGGAGAACATACAGAATAAAAAAACCCAAACCAAAAAACCCACCTTTTCTTTATCATTTATCAGGGAAAACACCATGAAAAAAATAAATGTTGTAGCAATATTTGTTTTATTTTATTTTTAAAACTATCCATATTTATAAGTAAATTAGACCTAACCCTTACGTTTCAATGCACATTTTAGTGTTGAAAACTGGGCACCCCAGAATTAGGATGACATGTATGACTGTGATAAGTTAAAATACTATGGCAAAAAGGTATGCAACAAGGAAATTTTGCCAACAGGACTTTCATGTCTTGTCAGTCACATCTAAGTCGGTAACAGCAGAACAAGGACACTTCAGCTTCTCACTTCTGCAAACTCAGTTACAAAGTACTGAATAAGTCACAGGTCACCCCACAGTCTTGGCACTAGTCCAATGTACTGGTCAATAAGGCATAACCTCAATTTGTCAACAACGTGATCTCTGGTTAATAAGTCACAAAGTCCATACGATGACCAAAAATTCAATATAATTCTAGAAGGGAGCTGTGGTGCTGCACCACGCGGTGATCAAGCTCTGCTTGTTGTTGGAATGACTCTTCAGGGCAGTAGGAGTAGACTTTCAGAGAATAGAAGTAGTAAGCTATAGGGACAAATGCTAGAAACTGTTCTCACTACATATACTTTGCTAGAGGAACTCAGACCTATTTACTCATGACTACAGTAATACAAACAATCTGGTTAGAAATGTGATTTTTTCATGTGTCTGTGTGCATGAAAGCATTATACTCAAGATCTCTTGAGTCAATTTATGACATTATATCAGGCTAGAAATATATGATACCATGTAACTTATCTGCCTTACTCCAATTTATCTACTGCATTTTGTCCAATCTGGACAAACATAATTACCTCCACCCACGGAGACTATGATATGCAACAATAGCTATGCGGCTAGCACGGCTGTGCTGGACATGTTGGAAATGATTTACGATTGTGAAGTAGGAGAAACTGGGCTATAATGGACACAAATTCAGTCCAATTAAGAAAAAAGTAAGTAAAAGAAATTTGGTGCATCAGTATGCTTCTAATTTTTCATCTTGTTACTATGAATGGGCATAAAAAATTGTCACAAAATGTGGGTACAACAGTTAATATCGGGTTTTATGTGTCCTTTTTTGTGCCTTACAAGGAAAATGAGCTTATTTATAAGCTCACATATTTTTCACCAAGATAAAAGGAGGTAAGTCAAGACAGCCAGCCTTGTTTGTCCTTGTGAATGTATGTTAGTCATTTGAGCTGAGCTTTCATGGAGTTAAAAGGTGTAGAACTACACCCCGTTCTATTTGAAAAGTGTATTTTCTAAAAAGAGGGTAGGACTGCGTATCCCAGATACACAGATGCACCCCATTGTATTTGATAATATTAAGTTAAACTGCAGTTTACAGTTCAGCTGTAAATGTGAGATGGAGTGACTATTTTTTCTTCTGCTTCAGTTACTTATATATGTATGTAGACACATTTTAGAAAGCCAGGTATATTTTCATAAAAATTTTGCAAAAATCTAAGTAATTTTTTAACCGTGATTTAGTACAACAGGTGAAAAGCTAGTGACTGCAATGCAAAACTTTCCTTTCTTAGGCTAATACCATGAAGTTGATGCGAAGAGCTTTGCTGAGCCTTGCTTCAGATTATAGCTTCTGATTTTCATGAAAAAGTAGTGTATACAACCTTTTGGCACATAATTCACAGCGCACTAATGTCATTTGTATCTCAGTGCATTAATAGTTCTTAATATCCTGAATCAAAAGCCTACATAAAGTAGTGTGAGGTCACCTATAGGCCTTTGGATCCAACACATCTGAAATTTGTAAACATCCCTAGTTGAGGGCAGGAAGAAGTTTTGCTAGTTTGTCTTCTGTGACCAAAGCTGCAAAATTCTTTGTGCTTTGAATGATGGCAAGGCTTAGTTATATCATGGTTAGGATTGTTACAGCTATGTTTTACAGTGCTTCTAACAATGATCTGATATTTAACTTACTTACAGTATCTGTCCTTGTAAATCTTAATTAAATGCCTTCCCAGTTTCTAAATTTAAACAGTCATCTATCATATCTCAGCAGTAGTGTCTGTCCATGAAACCCTCCTCCCCATTAACATGCAGCATATACTACCAGTGAATTTCATGCTGTGCTCACCTTCACAAGCATCGGTAATATTGGAAAGGTAGAGTTATTCTGGCAGCATAATATTCTCTGTCAGGAAAAGCTGGGTTGTTTCCTCCCTTCTCACCCCTGCATACTCCTAGAATTTTTCTTCTTCTACAGGATTAACTTCAGCATTCACGATGCTTTGAACAATCAATACAAGACAGGATTTGAGAAAGTAGATCATTGGCCAAGACTGTACAGTCATGATTTGTAGGACCTATAGTTGCCTGATTGTATCGGTATGAAAGGCAATTAAAGCATAAATCATGACATGCACTCATTGTTAAAAGTTTAACTCCATAAAATGTATTTATCAGCGTTTTCAATAATGAGTATGTATGTCACAAATTGGGGCTAGAGACAGAGAGATAGGAAAAAATGAACTTGAGAAGGTGAGGATTTGAAAAAAAAAAGTGAAGTAGGTAACTAGTAAAAGGGTTGGGAGTAAAAAATAATGAATTGGGAAAATAAACAGTCAGAGTGGTGCTATTTTTCACATTATCACTACAGTCACACAACTCAAAAAAGAGATGAAGGGTTTTTGTCATGAAAAAAGGTAACAAATACTACTCTTGAATGTAAGTTCTTAACATGTGACAGCACTAGTCCACTTGAAAAACCTCAAGGTCATAAAGTTACTGTTGTCAACTTAATGCAAAGGGTTAAAGAGCCCACAGAGCTGGAGTCTCCAGCACCGTGATGTTGTGAGCAGCCTTTAAGGAACTGGCAGGTAACAGCTATGAAGAGCTGCAAGATCAGTAGAGTCAGTGCCAGGTGCAATGACTAAGAATGAGACTTAACCAGACAAAGTTGCTCCTGCATTACTTGTAGTGTTTTTTCATTTTAAGTTTCTTCAGTCAGTTCATAGCTGTAATAATTTCATATTATCATCCTCTTTTTCCAGAAAACGTTTGACGATTTCAGGGGAAGTGACTCCAAGCTGTAGTTCACTCTCCTGCGTGTTGCTTAGTGGTTTGTTCAGGTAGGTGATGACAAGTGGAGGTGCAGCTGATTAAGTTCTACTGCCACCCAGTTTAATAAATGCTTGTCTAATCATGCTTCAGGTGTGGTTTAATTTTTATTGAGCCTAATTAATCCCCTTTGAAACAATCTGTGTACATATCATGCAATTGTTAGAGCAAGAAAATGGGTAGTCTGAACTCTTCGATATCAAAGTTACTTTGCAGTGTTAGGATTGACTAATGCTTGTGCAGATGCTCTGCTACCATGCCCAGGCTTGGCAGCCCTCCATCACTTGCTCGTTTGTGTCTTGCAGGAGTCAATGGCAGATTTCCATGTGACTTTTTTATTTTTCAGGTTCATATAGACTATGTACCACCTTCCTATTTACATACTGTATGACAGCCAGATTTGGGGCATGTGTTTGTATGTTCCTGGCATCAATGGCATTGATCCACACCCTTACAATATTAAAATATGCTACTGTTTCTTGTGCCCCTGCGTAACCTTCTGGGGGAGGGTTTTTTAGCCCACTGGATTGCTTTGCTCATCAGAGTAAGACATTTTATTACTAATGGAATAAGGACATCACCTCAGAAAAAGGAGAGATACCTGGAAGAGCTAGCGATGGTCAAAAAAATTCTGGTATGATATCCAAACCTCTCCTGTTTGTGTTGTCTGCCCATGTTAAGGAGAACTGCTAAGTTTTTTTTTTTCCTGGGAGATGTCTTGTATTGTGGATAAAAAGATCTTTTACTGTGGAGAGCAATAAGATGAACAAAAACCTTAGGCCTGCCTAGGGCTCTCCTAAGAGTAAGAGAAGGCAGAGTTGTAGGGGACCTCAAGAAGTCATTAGCTCTGTCTGTGCAAGTGAACTTATGCTGGGCACAGGTGTTAGTACTGGCATACGATGGTCTGCACAATGACTGCACATGTTCTGAGGGAAAATTTCAATGCAGGCAGAGCAGTGCCCTGGCAGACAATGACCAGGAATTGTCTGGGGGAGAGCAGTGGCCAGGGAACATTCCTAACTTGTCGGTTTGAGATGCGGATATGTAGTCTGGTGAGGCAAAAGGGTTTAGCTGTATGAATGCATGACATGCCAGGCTAGCTGACATCAAGAGCAGTTTCTGATTTGTTTTATTTGCTGATAGAGGTGCAGCAATTTAGTTCATTCTCCTACCCCAAGGCAAGTTCTGATGAGAAAGAAATCTTACTAGTGAGCTGAACTATCTGACAAAAGTCTGAAGCAATTCAGAAGATGGTGATGTGGTTATCAAGTATGCATCTTTTTGTGACATATTATAGTGAACTGCAGTGGTATTCAGAAATATAATTCAGAAGATTTTTGAAATATTGTAAGACACAGACATTGTTTGAGAAATGGTGGTTGGGTGTCATCATTACGTGCAGAAGTAGGAGCAGGTTCAAGTTTTTTTCCCTCAAACTGTACACTTGAAACATGAATGGGAGCAATGGGTTTGTTTCCAAAACACATTTGCCTTGAGAATTTCTATGCTCTCTGCCTGGAGCCAGCTTTTCCAAAACCCAAAACATTTATTTCTCATTATCATTTCTTATACCATCCCCTTCTTGCTATCGTTGTAACACCTCTCTTACCATATGTACAAGTTGCAATGTACTATTAACATAACTGAATTTGCTACTGTGAAAAGAAAACACCATCCAAATTAATTTTCTTCAGTGTTTGGTTAGTGCTATGGCTGAAAGTATAGACTTAATAGAATTTCTGAGATACGTTTCATAGCTGTGTATACAATATTTTACCATAGCATTTATTGCACAGCATTTTATCTGGAATTTTTATCTGGTACAAAGACTAGCATTTCAGCACTAGATAAACTTTTTTGGGGGAACATTTTACAGCTTAAACTTGCATATAGATGAAGATTTAGAGAGATAGTAAGGCAACAGGGGAGCAAATGGTGGAGAATATTTTTAACTCTTGAGGTTCTGAGCACTAATTGCAAAAATCTATTAATTTTACTTTGAGCATTGCACAAAATATAAAATGGTCCTTAAGTAAAGCAACACCTCTGTTTTGGTTATAATTTTTTCTAGATTTTTTTTACCTGAGTCTGAATATGCAGTTATAATTTTTAATATTCTGGAGCATGTTCCTTATGAGGAGAGACTGAAGAAACTGGTCTTGTTGAGCCTGGAAAAGAAAAAGTTTCAGGGGTGACCTAATAGCTTTCCCACAAAACCTATGAGAAAGGTACCAACAGGATGGATCCAGGCTCTTCACAGTGCTGAATGGTGTGAGCGAATGGACAAGACACAGTGGGCATAAACTGAAACAAGGAAGGTTCAGGCAGAATATAAGGAGAAACTTTTTCACCGTGGGGACAGAAAATAATGAACAAGTTTTTCACTCTTCATCCTTAGTTTTTTCATGGCCTGACTGGTTAAAGCCCTGAGCAACATGGTCTGATTGCATAGGTGACCCTGCCTGGAGGATGAGGTTGGACTGCATCCCTCCTGAAGTATTTTGTGGGTAAATAACATCACTGAGTATATTTCTGGTCTGAGTGGGCTCATTCTGGTTTTTTTTGTGGGAACTTGTATCAGTGATCTCTTCCAGCACAAGCAGTTTCTGCAGAGACGCACATGTGACTTCTAACCTGATCTCCATAACCCCACCAGTTTCCAAAACAGTTGTGTCAGCCATGTTCCTTCAGTAGCTTAGGAGTTCCTTCAGTGGCTTGTGTTGACTGGCAGGGAGTGACTCCTGCCAGTTAACCAACCATTTCTCGTGAGCCAATCAAGTGTATACTTCCAGGCTTTCCCAAACAGCAGTGCACAGAGCTTGTATTCATTTTTCAAACATTACCAAACAGTACAAAAAAAGTTCATTGCAGAATGGTTCCAGAACATCGTGTAAGTAGGGTAGAAAATATCTTACTGTTTCTATAGTATTCTAATACTGGGAAGGAAGAAAAGCTGAAAATGTTATACCAAAACTTAGGGTGATATATTCTATCTTTGATGCCAAGAAAAATGTATAAAGAGTAATAGCTTCTTGTTACTTTTCTCATCTCCCACAGGCCCAAAATCTTAACTGGCCTGGTACTCAGAGATAAGCGTGTTACTGGTTTTCCAACCCCTATGACTAAGTATCTAGAAAAAGAAAAATGAATGAGTTTGGTGATTTTTCTAGGAGTTTCAAAGGACACGAGTGAGGTAGCTCTGGAATGCAGTTCCTGTGGGCTTACAGGAAGAGAAAGAATAAAGAGCAGACTCAATAGAGCTCAAGACATTATAAAAGTGCCAAGGACAAATGGAGGCATCTGTTGGAGACTGCTTCACCTGAAAACAGTTGTAGCTGTCTCCTTCCTATCTACCATTGAAGAGCAACTCAGCCAGACTATCACTCTTGGTAAATGTTACATATTGTATCTCGCAGATACTCACCTCACATCAGACAGTGTGAAAGTGACTTCACAACCAAGAGGTGCATTTTTCTAAGGTGTGTCACTCCACCAGTTACTATAAAGGGACTATACATAAAGCCTGAAATACACAGCAGAGGTTTTGGTGGCATATACCTGTAACAGCAGTAGTAATGGAGGTAGAAAGGAAAAGAAACAAAGGAGACATTCTTCTAAGCACCCTTTCTAGGTAACTCCATGCCTGGATGCAAGTTGAATTTCCAGACAGACATGTATTTTCACGTTCTGACAATGTGTTTGGCTGTGAAGGTTCTTGGATGCATTTACGCTGTCACCCTTTTTGTGTCAAACTGCCATCTAAAAATACCTGAGGAGATTCAAATGTTTGTGCTTCGGTGCTTTATTTGTTTTTAGAAGCTGCATATTCAAAAAAAAAGCTTACTTGGAAAGTAGTCAGTAAGTATTTAACATAACTAGCTCTGAAATATAATTTTCATAAAAACTTGGATAGTATTCTGGAAACGTTCATGAAATGTTTGATGATATATTTTGTCCTCAAGCATAAGAAAGTTCATGAAATGTCATAGCAATGCTCATGAAATACTTCATGAAACACTCATGAGAAATGTCTCTGAAATTGTCATGTAAGATTTACGGTATTCTCGTGGTTTAACCCCAGTTGGCAACCAAGCACCACACAGCCACGCGCTTACACTCCCCCCTTGATGGGAAAGGGGAGAGAATCAGAAGAACAAAAGTAAGAAAACTTGTGGGTTGAGATAAGAACAGTTTAATAATTGAAATATTATAATAATAATAACAACAACAATAATAATGATAAAAAATTTATAATGAAAAGGAAAAAAAGAAAGAGAGAGGAAGAAAAACCCAGAAAAAACAAGCGATGCAACCAGTCACCACTTGCTGACTGATGCCCAGCCAGTCCCAGAGCAGCGATCACTGCCCCCTGGCCAACTCCTCCCAAGTTATATACTGACCATGATGTCACATGGTATGGAATACCCCTTTGGCCAGTTTAGGTCAGCTGTCCTGGCTGTGCTCCCTCCTAGGTCTTGTGCACCTCCTTGCTTACAGAGTATGGGAAGCTGAAAAGTCCTTGACTTAGTATGAACACTGCTTAGCAACTACTAAAGAGTCAATGTGTTATCACATTATTCTCATGCTAAATCCAAAACACAGCACTATACTAGCTACTAGGATGAAAATTAACTATCCCGGCTGAAACCAAGGCAGATATTTTCATGAAATATTAAGCAATGTATAAAGAAAAAAGCACACTGAGCTACAACTAAAATGAAATACCACATGAAACAAAATATTTATTAATGGAAAGTTCCAGAAGAACTGTTCACAGAATAGGTGAGGTTGGAAGGGACTTCTGGAGGTCATCTGTCCCAACACTTCTGCTCAAGCAGGTTCACTTAGAACAGGTTGGCCAGAAACAAATTCGGATGATTTTTGAATGTATCCAAGGATGGAGACTCCTCTACAACCTCCCTGGGCAACCTGTGCCAGTGCTTAGTCACCATCACAGTGAAAAAGTGTTTCCTGATGTTCAGAGGGAACCTCCTGTGTTTCAGTTTGTGCACGTTGCCTCTGGTCCTGTCACTGGACACCACTGAAAAGAGCCTGGCTCCATCCTCTTCACACTCTCCCTGCAGGTATTTATGTACATTGAAAAGGTGTCCCCTGAGCCTTCTCTCCTCTAGGTTAAATGGTTCCAGCCCTCTCAGCCTTTCCTCATAGGAGAAATGCTCCAGACCCTTAATCATCTTTTTTGCCCTTCATTAGACTGTCTCCAGTATGTCCATGTCTCTCTTGTACTAGGGAACCCGTAAGAGGACACAGCACTCCAGGTGTGGCCTCACAAGTGCTGAATAAAGAGGAAGAATCACCTCCCTCCACCTGCTGACAATGTTCTGCCTAATGCAGCCCAGGATAACCTTTGCTGCAAGGGCACATTGCTGGCTCCTGTTCAAATTACTGTCCACCAGTAACGCAGGTTACTCTACCGCCTCATCTTCCTGGCCTGTCCTTCCTAAAGATCTTGTATCCTTCCATTGCAACACTCCAGTCATGCAAGCCATCCCAGTTCTTAAACATGAAAGCAGTTTGTTGACATAAAACTATTTGTGACATTTCTTACAAATATCTATGAAATTGTTCATGAGCTATCACATGGAATTTTTATGAAATATATAATAAAATATAATGCAAGGAAACCTCATAGCCAGTTGGATAAAGTGTAAGATTAAAATTGTTAAAATAACTCTAGTCCTCAGAATAGGAACACTGGTCATCTCTGAGTCAGTGCCTTTGGCATCTGTCATTTGGAGGGAGAGAAGTTTTTTTGACTCCTCACTTCATTTTAAGAACATCCTCTACTGCACCTCCCAGGGTTCACAGGGAAACTCCTTCTCTTTTCCCCTCGGGTATTTTGGAGTACGTGGTGTACAGTCATGGCACAAAGCAAGTAACATTTAGCACGAGGCAGCAGCAGCTTCCCCTTAGTCTCCCAAATGCATCCTTTACAGTCAGTTTAAGCAAGAGATAAAGAGTTTCTTTCTGTAATCCAAGTGGAAATTCATGAAGGTTAACTAGAATTAATACTGCAGAGGGCAATTCATCCCACTTGGATACCTATTTTAGCCTGGGATGTTATTCCTTATTGTTATAGAAGGAGGTTAGGTGATTAGTGGTCTACAGAGCTGAAGTAAGAGTAAATTAGTCATAACCAAGGAATTAGACTTTAACTAGTGTCTAATTAAAGGCTTCATAGGTCAAGTAAGCAGAGAAAAAACTGGATTATCCAAAATCATGAGGGAATTTCAACAGCACTAACATCCATAATGTCTGGAAACAAAGACACTTTTAAAGTTAAATAAAAGAGGTGTCAACTGACATCCTGAATCCCTTCATAATAAACTTGGAATAACACTGGTGAAATTGCCAACGTGGTCAACCAACTTTTGAACGAAGAGAGGCAGTAGAAATAAGCATGTGTGTTCTGACTGTCATCCTGTGCAATGTGGGAATCAAAAATCCATGCAAAGTTATCCACAGCCTCTGAGAAATTACAAACTTTAAAATCTATACAGACAATCAGGACTGGATAAGGTGTTAGTTATTGCTGGGGAGTTTTGGTAGTTTAGATCTGATGTTTACGGTGATGTTCATAACGGTGACTGATGGCCACAGTTTTATAAATAAATAGAGGAAGTTTCATGCTGATCTGCAGTTCTGAAATGAGATCTGCACAGAGCTCCAGAAAAATGGTATTTGTTTTCTTGATATTCTACATCCATTGCCACAGATCAATCTTTTCCTCCTAGAAACGAGCCCATAAAAAGTTTTGAACTGAGGTTATAGTTCTGTGTTCAAATGATTAGAAAAAGAGTTGATATAAAATCAATGCTTTTTGGGGTGGAATGTTTTATCCAGCATCAGAAGTGCTAAAGCTTCATTTACTGCTGTGGTTGAATCACGGCTGGATCCATGGACACAACTTCACAAGCTGCTGATCTATATATCACTTCTCATCTTCTTGCTGTTATCAGGCAACTGTTGGTACTACTGCCAAAGCTCCTTGTCCAAACTGACACACACTAACCTACCTTAAGATGGGACATATTTTGCCACAAGTCTCAATTTCCCTACTGGAAGATAAAAACAAGGGTTTATATCAGAAAGAATAGAAAAGGATGTACAGTGGAGCAGGAAGCAAAGAATAGTCAAAACTTGAGCATTCAACTTGCCACTGGAGGACTGTGGTCCATTAATACACACAGTGAAAGGTAGACTTAATCTGAGAAATATGAACATTGCCAGTGCAAATGTCAGTGTCTGAATAGTTTATCTATATTCCTTTCACAGGAAAGCATGCAGGATGACTGATTCTCACTCCAACTTAGACTTAAATTATGATTAAAAGGATCATACGGATTGTGTCCTAAAAGTGCCCATTCCCTTCCATTGACCAGGAAGGAAAAAGTGGGGTGTCTAGCTTGGATGTGGACATCTAGATTACTGATATCCAAACCTCAATCTGAGGGCCCCAAAATTCCTGTACAGAATATTGTGGAGAGAGTAGCCCTATGCAGTACTAAATTTGCATTGAGCAATCTAGCCATAGAAATGATTGTGGAACATTTGTTCCATTCTGACTAGAGTACCACAGCTCAGCACAAAATAGTCTCCTTGTGTGGACAAGCCCCAGCTTGAATAAAAAGGAGATACCCTAATAACATTTTCAACCCATGTAGTGACTTTCCTGCACAGATCTCCATCTACATTATGAATAGTATTTGTTCTTGTAACGCTTTCAAGAGGTGAAGAAGAATTATTTCTACTTGAAAAATTGGAGATTAAAGACAGAGCTAGAACATAGGACTCCCTATTTCAAATGTTGTCTTTAACGGTTAGATTGGACTTGCACTTCTGACATTTGGAAAATTACATTGGAAAAATTTCATCTGCGAGGTTAAACTTATGCATGTGCACTAAACATGTAGTATCAGTTTTCCTCAGTGGTGCAGAACACTTTAAATCTTAGGGACAGGGCTATAATAAAAATAATACAAACAAAGGGGGTCTCAAGATAGTAACGTTCGTAAATTTTCCCTGTGGAGCTATTAAATAGAGGTGGACTGGCAATCAAGATCTTCATTCAGCTTTATGTGTATGAAAGGGTGGCTTACTGCTGTAATAAAGGGATCTTAAGTTGCTTTGTAACAGTTGATAGCTACTGTCCCAAGAATACGGTACAGCTGGGAATAGAGCATGGAGTGTTAACCACAGATTACTTTCCTTTTCTGATGATCTTATGATAAAAGCATTGGACCGGAAGGTCTAAGTTTTATTTCTTGTTCTTACAGAAACTTCCATTATGACCTTTGGAGGCCAGTTATTCTGTCTGCACCTCACTTCTTTTTGTGAAATTCTGCTTCACAATGTATAGATTCTTATACTGCACTGACAGCCAAGTGCCTCTCAGTCTTGGGTTAAGCAATGTGACTAATGTTAGTCCTGTGTTTATTGTTGCCCACCCCTGTAAGGAAGAAATGTGCGTAGTACAGTATTTCGACCCGGTAGATGTGTGGAATAGAAGAAAGTGTATGAAAGGTAGAAAAAAGTAACTTTTACTTCAGAAACAGATGGTGCCAACATTCATAACTGTGAGGTCTTGATTGAATAATTTCCTAGTCTTGGACTGCCCCATATGAAAGCCATTTTCTTGTTGGAGAGTTCAGATCTGCCACAACATTGAAGTTGTCTGTTATTATTTTCAGATAACCCTAGGACGGAACAGTTTCTGGAGCAAACATGAGATGGAAGTTTTCATGGGAGGTACAGGCATTTTAAGCATGCTTTGACATGCAGGGTCATACATGCTAGAGATGATAAACTTTGATGGTGCTTCTATAGGTTTACAACAGAAAAGGTATGTAAATCTGGTCTTGAGGTCATTATTTAGAGGAGGCTCTAACTATGTTGCTAAATAGTAAGGGTCAGAAACAAATCCATGACCCTAAGGCCAAGGGGCACCAACTGGGTTATGTCTACACTTCCCAGGGCTGCAGCATATTTACCTTGTAGACAGCTAGCAGATTTCATTTCCTAACTCTGACTCCTTCAGATTGCCCTTGCCCAGAAATTTGTTACATAGGAAATGAGCCCAAAGCCAGGGACTGACATTAGAAAAGGACAGATAAAGGGGCTATCTACTGCTCAAATTCATCCACTAGCCTTCTTTCATTAACACAGAACTCAAATATTTGTGGTCATGGTTATGGAGTGCTTTTATGATAAAGAAGACATGATGAAGATAGAATTACTGTAGGGGTCACACCAAAATGTCCTGCATCATCCTTCTGATATTAACCAAATGTGAATATCTAGGAAAGTGTATAGGAATGGAACAAACATTAAAGTTAAACTTTCTCAACGTACTCTTGCAGTCTTTAGAAACTTGCATCACAAGGAATTTCTGAACTAGAAATGCTGATGTGTTTGCAGTTAATAACTGCTGATGAAAATTTCTTCCATGAACTTGCATAGTCTCCTCTTGAATTAAGAAAACCCTTTTAGCATTTGCAATGTCTTGTGGCAGGAAGTTCCACAGATACTACTTACGCAGTGTGTGACGATCCACCTTTTCTTCTTTTGAATGTCGCACCTAGCTTTGATAATCTGTGGTGCTTTCATTCAAAGAAAGAATGAATAGTCAGTCCCTACTTACCTTTTTGCACCATTCATGACTTTATTGACTCTTATTATACCTCCATCATTTTTTCCCACATTTTTTTTCCATGTTGAAATTCCTAGCCTATTTACACGAAGCATTTAGAGGCGCTGAACTTGATTCTAAATTCTATGAGAATGCACTGCTTACTGCAGGGCAGGTATGATGGACCTGCACATTTGGTTAATATTAATATCAACTGAGATAGCACTCTCTTTCAGTTGAGAAGACCAAAACACTAAAGGTGTCACTGTTTCCTAAATGTCATTGGCACTCTCTAGCTGAGCAGTGATTAATAAATGGGCCCAGATCATTTTCCATGAAGATAGGTCAGAGCCTTTTGTCAGGTAACAGATAGCAGAGATATTGCCAACCTGCATATAGATGGTAGAAATATTGCTGAGCTGATCGGATTCAGCTTCGGTCACAGCTGAATCTTCATCCAACTGTTTCATTCAAGAGGTAAACCTCTCCCAGCACTCTAATATTACAATTATAGTAATCAGATGTAGTGAAGATTGGGCAGCACTGTGTGTCTTCTGCGTATAATTGGCACTTGACTTTGTACCAACAGCTGAAATTAGACTGTGCGACATTTATATTCCATAGTGTGCTTGTTCTTCCAGATCAGGAAAACAGCTGGAGAGCACTGCGACTTCCAGTCTACCCATGCCAGAGTTTCCTTCCAACAGAAACCAGAACATGGTAAGAGATATAGCCAGGATGTAAATTTGCACTGTGGGGCATCCCACAGTGCAGGAGTAACCATGGTTATCTGTGTCATGGGGCTGAAAAGGAGTGGGAAGACAGCTATATTTAAGATTTAATGAATCAGTTGGACTGAGGTTCAGTTTCTCATTATTATGTATTGGTATGAAGTAGGGGGGCCTCAGAACACTTTTAGATACAAGTTGCTTCTTTCTGATGAGACAACAAGATTTTATCAGTGGTACATATTGCAAATAAGATTGGGAAGCTAAAACCGTGCATCTGTCTTCTATACAAGGGAGATCCACTATTTGTGATCTTAAGTCAGTGTTAGTTCCACATCCTGCCTGAAGTCCAGTTTATATACATTAAAAA
>NW_008795018.1:5543374-5546120 GCF_000699145.1 Aptenodytes forsteri
AAAAGAGGTGTAGAAAGATTTGGACATTTGTTGGGATGAAAGTTTTGTGTGCTGCCAGGATACATTTTATTGTGTTTGCAAAGTATTCAGGTACCACCAATACGAGTTAATAGAAAACAATATAAGTAATATACTATTATTATATGAGGTTTTTGAAATCAATACTTCTGAAATGATGATATATACTCATAAAATGATGAATACTTCTGATGATAACCAAAATAATTTTAAGTTTAATGGTATCAGAGGGATGAAATGTCTGATTCTACTGCACCTAAAGAACACAAGTAGCCTGAATTTATGGCTGCCTAAAGCTTAGTGGAGCCTAATATTATTTCTAAAATACAATATTGCTGATATTGGTTAACAGTTGTAGAATGGAGACAGGTCTCAGTGAATCAATGATGCATTTTTAGATTATCACTTAAAATTCAAACCATGAGAGGAAAGACTAAAATCCATTGTCTTCTGAGATCATATTGTTTCTCTGTATTGAAGGGGCAACAATACATACACACTTGATAAGGAAGTCCAAAGTTCCAAAAGAACTTGGAAACTATATTTTTACCCAGTACAAGAAAATATCTTTGAGGTTGATGGAGCTTTGTGGCTTTCTTTATGCTGTGTGCTGCTTAATATGGATACCTATTCAGCCATGAGGGCTGCTAAATTTGAGTTTTTCATTTTAAGAGAGCAAATATCTTATGGCAGGAAATGCAGCTTCAGTCTTTTCAGCTGGATTCTTAGTCAGTGTAGTAAAACCAATTTATTTTTTTTCCCATGTGTAATAGTTAAAGGATATAAGTGAATATATCTATGTCCCAACAGGCAGTATGGTTCAAAAGCATTTGAGGGAATTACATGAGGTTTTAAAGAAGAGACCCCTCTGAGTATTTGGACATCAATCTTGGATAGCTGAGAACTGTAATGAGGGTTGCTCTCACTCAGTGATTCAGGAAAAGTGTAGTATGTAGTATAATACTGGCAAAAACTATTACTTCTTCAATAGCTTCTACAGTTTTTATACGTGAACTTGCTGCAGAAACGTCTGTATGAGTCATGGGAATAAACTGCAAATGGCCTGAGATTGCCTGGAAAAGACATGAGAGTATCTATAATTTTAAAGTATTTGAGTCTCTGTGGTAGCTTCTGCCTTCACAGAAAAGTAATTAAAAGTTCTAAAAGGACGAGAGGAAGTTGAGAAATACTGTGTACATCTTAGGCTGCAATTTCAGAATCTTGAGAGCGTGTTGTTATCATTTAAGTCTCTAACATGAGAAATTCAGTAATAGCTGTAGACTGTGGTATAACATTCATTCTCAAACATAGAAAAATGCTATCTAATGAATGTATGATGGTCTTATCTCAGTGCAATGTGCGTCACCTTTTTCAAACTTTCCAGTGCAATCTGCAGTATTGTTAAATTCAGTGTAAATGTAAGTAATGCTATGATGATAGTGGGATTTATATACTGACACTAAATCAAGTACTAGAAAACAATGAAGCACTGTGTTGTTGCTGTAATGAATGCATAAGCAAGAACTGAATGAACCTGCCTTTTGAACAGTTGTTAGTTGTTTTTTTTCTTTGAAAATCACTTTAACAACTGCAAAATTCTTTTTCCAAACTTTTTTCCAAAATTCTGGTGTGTGACATATCTGAGCTGCTATCAGGTTTCTTGAGACAACAAATCATCCTATTGCAATTTGCTTTTCTTCAGGAGATATAGTGCATTACCTGGTTTTGGCCAGAAGAAAAGAAATTAAAGGTTGTACCTTTTATTGTTTCAATAAACAATTCATACATCACATACAGTATGTCAAGAGAGAAAAAATAAAAGGGAAATCTTCCCTACAGTTACTATATCATCAAAAGAAATTAACAATATGCTAATTTATGTTTCCAGAACTAATAATCTTTGTATTTAGCATCTTTGATGAAAATTGAATCACATATTTGGATGATGGGAATTTAGGAAGCACAGGAGTCTTTTACTTTGAGTATAACAGTATTTAATTCACCGCCAGAGATTATATACAGATTTGAGTTTGTGTTTATATTTTCATCTAGTTTAAAGAAGAAATCCAGATGCTACTGTCTGTACAAAAGAATCATTAGACGCTGTCTTTCATCTTAAATACATGGAAGCACCAGAGATACGTCCTGATGGCAGTCTCCTCAACTTCAGTGACTCTCAGTCAGGAAAGGTTTTAAGCGACTACTTAAAGGGTTTCCTGAAAAATGATGCTTTTCTCAATTGGGGCCAAGCTACATTATAATCACTATCTAGATAATCCTTGCAATATTTCATAGAATCATAGAATCATTACGGTTGAGATACGTCCTGATGGCAGTCTCCTCAACTTCAGTGACTCTCAGTCAGGAAAGGTTTTAAGCGACTACTTAAAGGGTTTCCTGAAAAATGATGCTTTTCTCAATTGGGGCCAAGCTACATTATAATCACTATCTAGATAATCCTTGCAATATTTCATAGAATCATAGAATCATTACGGTTGGAAAAGACCTCTAAGGTCATTGAGTCCAACCATCAACCCAACACCACCATGCCCACTAAACCATGTCCCTAAGTGCCTCATCTACACGTCTTTTAAATACCTCCAGGGGGGGACTCAACCATTCCCCTGGGCAGCCTGTTCCAATGTTTCACCACTCTTTCAGGAAAGAGATTTTTCCTTACATCCAATCTCAACCTCCCCTGGCACAACTTGAGGCCATTTCCTCTCGT